>NW_027041003.1:0-83570 GCF_037179485.1 Ochlerotatus camptorhynchus | reverse complement strand
AATAATATAATAATAATAATAATAATAATAATAATAATAATAATAATAATAATAATAATAATAATAATAATAATAATAATAATAATAATAATAATAATAATAATAATAATAATAATAATAATAATAATAATAATAATAATAATAATAATAATAATAATAATAATAATAATAATAATAATAATAATAATAATAATAATAATAATAATAATAATAATAATAATAATAATAATAATAATAATAATAATAATAATAATAATAATAATAATAATAATAATAATAATAATAATAATAATAATAATAATAATAATAATAATAATAATAATAATAATAATTTTTTTTTTGTGTTTATTTAAGACACTTTACATCCGCAGATGCATTCATGTCTGTTTCAGTTTAGTGTAATGATGTGTGGGTGTGAGTGTTAGTGTTGATGGTTGATTGCACTTAGCTTTGTTTCGTCTCCTTCTGGTTCATCGTTGATCATAACATTGCATCTCTTTTACTTCTTCTTCTCAATGAATTTCACTTTTACTTCTTCTATCTTTTCTTCGTCTTCTTTCTTCATCATCTTCGTTTTTGTTCGTAGCCTTCGTCCGTTTCTTGTTATCCGCCATCTTGATATTTTGTGGACGGGTTTCCTTCATCTTGCTGAATTGGCTGCGTCATCTTCTTATATCTTCTTCACTTCTAATCATTTGTTGCTTAATGGTATTCTTCTTCATTCACTATCTTCTTCTTTCATCTCACCATACTTCAAATTATTTTCTTTACTTCTTCGTCATCTTCTTTTTTCATCCTTCTTTAATTCCATTGCTTTGGTTTTCCTCTTCCACGTCTCCACGATTTCTCCAGATTTCCATCGGTGTCGTCTTCTGCATTTTGTTATTTTCCGCTTTATCTTCTTGATCTTCTTCGTATTTTTCCACTTAATCTTGCGTTCCGCCTTTACTTCATCATAATTTTCTTTTGATCTTCTTCTTCTTCTTCTTTTTCTTCCATCCGCTATCCGCTTTGTATTCTTGATGACCTTCATTTTCTTTACTTGATCTTTATCCAGTTACATGTTTGCCTTCATCATATTCTTCCTTCCTTCCTTTCTCAGTTAACTGTTTCACCTTCTTGCCTCTTCACCGGGTTTCGGCTGCTCCATCTTCTTCACATTCTTCCTTCCTTCCTTGTTTCGTTAACTGCTTAATCTTCATTGCCATTATACCGGGTTTCCACTGTTCGTTCTTCTTTTCTCTACATCCTTCAAATTTTTCGGTACAGTCCAGTTTGCCGAAGAAAATTCAGCATATTTGTGGTTTGCTCCTCAGAGTTTCCTAGCGCATCTCGTAAGCTTGTTGTGTCAATGCTGTTCTCTTGTCGTTGCCTTTCATAGTTTTTGCACTGCAAAATCACGTGTCGGACATCTAAAACCGTTCCACAACAACTGGGCGGGGCTTCCTTCTTCAACAAGTACGTATGGGTTAGCCGCGTGTGACCAATTCTTAGTCGTGTTAGCACACGCTGGTCGAAAGTGCTTCCCCGTTCCGTCCACTTGTGCGTGTCGTCTTTGACTTCTCTTAGTTTGGAGTCTCTGGTCGCGAACCATTGGTCGTTCCATCGTTGGCGAATGTTTTGCATCACCATTCAATAATAATAATAATAATAATAATAATAATAATAATAATAATAATAATAATAATAATAATAATAATAATAATAATAATAATCATTAAAATAATAATAATAATAATAATAATAATAATAATAATAATAATAATAATAATAAAAATAATAATAATAATAATAATAATAATAATAATAATAATAATAATAATAATAATAATAATAATAATAATAATAATAATAATAATAATAATAATAATAATAATAATATATAACAATAGTAATAATAATAATAATAATAAAACTAATAATAATAATAAACTTTAACAATATGATAAAATTTACGTGCATTGTAGGCACTATTAATAACCTTTTAAAATTGGCCAGATTTGTGGACTGCGTGTCTGGATTTCGATGCTTTACGGTACTACATTAGAAATTTCTCAATCTGAGTAAAAGCATCAGTAAGTTTGTACGTGCTTCTGATGAAGGTGATGACAGAAACTTTCCAGCAGAAACACATGCTTAAGCTGAATGATAAGTGAGAAGAAATGCAAGTGTGAAAAAAACTTATGACTTATAAATAAATGCGTCTGTTCTCACATTTTACAACATCTATTCAAATTGCTGGGTATTTGTTTTGACTGGATCATGGGAATTTGATAAAAGGTGTCTGTCTAACTTATGTTTTCATCGAAACGATAGAAAGGAACACTCATCAAAATCACACAAGATCATACTCCGTTGATTCGTTGAATCATGTGATTTCTCTGTGACTACTACAACCTGGATGTAAGACTCGGTCGTTTGACTTGTAGTCCAATGTTCAGTCGATCATTTCATCAACCTATAGAAGTCGTGTGATTTCCTCACACATAATATAATTTGATGATCAGCCTTTGATTCAACCTGTTGGTCAACCTATTTAAAATACAAGCGATGTTTGTGTGACTTTCGCACATACACCTGCAGTTTGACAGCCAAACCAGATTGTAGTGTTATGAGACCAATGCACATTACAACTTGGGACCACATTATGTAACCAAGACGAAACGACTTTTTCATACAAGCGTTCATTCGAAAAAACGCTTCATTTCTATTTGAAGAATGAGGTTATTGGTTGTAAGTCTCGGTTGTTCACAGTGACGTTTCCTTAACCTAAATCTACTTGTGCACCAACTCTTAAAACATGAACGATTATCAAAATATTGCTTGCAATGGATAGATATTGAGTAAACTAGAAGATTAAGTGTATTTTTCAACCGATTCGAGTATGAATATGGCATTATATCTGGTTTGGAAAGTTGGTACACAGGTAAAAAGTGAGGTTACGGAACGCCACAGGTTGTTCGTCTTGGGGTCCAATTTTCAGTCGATTATTTCAGCAACTTAGAGAAGTGTGTGTGACTTACAACAAACAATCCTACCTGTACTTCAACCTGTTGTACAACCTATTTAAAATATATGCGACTTCTTCGCACACATCTGCTTCTAACCAAAGAATAAGCTTGATCCGAGGGTTGATCGGATAGATTTTACTTCATATAGCTACTGTTTTTATGAACAAAGATACAAACCTCAACCTTATGGTGTTTTTGTTTTGTTTTTTTAATAATTGCTTCAACACGATTGTAAGCTTTGGGATCAGCCTAGCGCAAATCTCGTTTGCGGCTGTTCGTTGGCAACAAAATCATGCAAATAGACCGAAATTGACCATGTCTTAGTCTTAACTACTTCAACCTAGAGAACAATAAATATAAGAGCAGGAATCACATAGTAACAAAACTTTTTTTTAATTGTTTCAAGATCATCTTCGGCGTAAATCGTAACACGGGCTATTGCCTTGCTCAGACTACAAACTTGTAACATGTGTGAAGGATGTTATTTAAATTAACAACAAGAAAAACGTCATTAAGATAGCCGATACAACGCCGATACAACTCCGTATATGTCTTCCTTTGAATACTGAAAAATCCTGTGAACAAGTCAGGACTAGGAATCGGTGTTAGATCTAAAACCGTAATGCATCACGAAGAGATGATCTACCCGTGTTACGGGGAGGACTGCCCAAGTAACAATCTAAATGCTTGGAAGATTTATTCTTATTTTTTCATTGTTTTATCATAGCATCCCATAGCAACAGTTTTATAGACGACTTGACGTCCTGATTTTATGACAAGCACACTAAACCGTAATACAACCACAGGCTGCAACTGTGGTTGTATTACGGTTTTGTGTGCTTGTCATAAAATCAGGACGTCAAGTCGTCTATTAAACTGTTTTATGACTACTAAATTAAAATCCAGACTTCATAGTTTTAATGGTAGCTGTAACGTAGTTCTGTATCACTCCTTATAACTGCAGAATAAAACCTTAACAAAACATACAATTATGTTTTATGGCATACTTTTCATGACCGATGTAAAACTTGAAGCAGGCTTAGACCTTCATTAAAGCCTCATTACAACTATCATCTTTATCAGAGGCCTAAGATTCACAGATAAGAAATATACTACAACAATAACAAAAACTACTCTGAAAATTGTTGCCAATATTTAAAAAAAAAACGATTCTATTCCGATACATGAAATGAAAACGATGAAGATGAGACGATCGCCAATATGAAACTCCTTGAGGATCTACAGTTATTATCTACAAGCGGCTTTCCGATACACTTCCGAAAGATCCATGAACCCTTCTTAAAACAACGCAGACAGTTTCACTAAATCAGGTTGGCGATGGCCAGTATTGGCATCACGACTTTGAACCTTGTATTGAAAAAGCTTTTAGTGGATCCAATAAGCATTTCATACATCTTGATTTCAATAAAAAATAGGAGGATCGCTTGGAATGTTGACTTTTTGACAGGTTGCCATGGGTTTTGTTTTGATTAGATTCGCTGTACCGAATAAAACCAGCAAGCTAGCTATAAAGCTAACATATAACTTAATGCTTTCAAGTTGGACTATGAAATGCTGGGATACAACCATTAGGTTTATGCTATGCGATAGAATTCCAATCTAGGAGAATATGTTATATTGAGGCAATTTTTAGGAGTAGCAGTTATAACGGAAAAAATGTCACCGTATCAGAAAATTTCACACAGTATGAATAATTATGCTTTAAATGATAGGCGATAAAACACTTACATACATCTATCTATAATTAAATAATATGTGAGTTAGACACAAGAAGAGGCCAGAAAGCAAGCGTCCGACACACAAAACCCGTCAAATCCACTTGCAGTCACAATCAACGATTCTACGAATCACGAGCGCTCACGAATCATTAAACCGCTGACAGTGACACCCTGAAAGCGAAATTGACAGGCTCTATGCGTCAAACACCCGCCCTCCAATCTTCTCCCGCATCCAACAGCACACATCTCCATTACAACATCTAACGAATTCAAAACTCCGAAAAACACTCATCTATAGCAAGTGAGTGGAAGCAACCCTACATGCAACCATTCTTCATGATAAACTTTTTCTGCTTATCTTTTTATTAGGCCTGTGGACATGCGTTAGCTTCGAAACTTCTAACCAAACTGGGTAAATTTTCAGATCACAAAAAAAAACTTGAAAAAACTTTCAAAGGTAATTACAAGTAAAATAAATATTGATTAGTTTACGCAAAAACGAGCAAGTAATAATAAATCTTTTGTATCATATGCTAATGCAAATTGACTGTAACAAAAATAATATGCTTAAATAAAATAAAATATTAATAAAATTATATGCAAAATTTACAAGAAGATCATTGCTTTATTGGTGAGAAGTTTTTAATAAGCCCTCCCAGTTCCTCTGTATACAGAACAAATCTGATACTATAATCAGAATTGCTCAGTCTGCATGAAGCAGCCGATTTCATCAAGGAAGTTCTATTAACAACCAAGAATTAATCGTTTGAGGCATACTGAAGCATTACGAAGGTGATATGTGTCACTATAGGAAATCATCATCGTTGCAAATATAAAGAAATTAAACATAACCCTTTGCTTCAGTACCGTCAACCTCCATGTCCATGGGGAGGGGATGCTGGATGTATTCCGTTGAGTGGCAAAAACTAGGATTGCCACATGCCCACATTTTAATCTGGATGGTCGACAACATAAGGCCCGATGAAATTGATCCGGTGATATCAGCGAAAATCCCCGATCTAACTGTTGATCCAGGATTGTTTGATGTGGTGACGAAGAACATGATACATGGACCATGTGGGGCACTCAAAATGAGCTCGCCGTGTATGGTGGATGGAAAGTGCTCAAAAAGATATCGTAGATGATTGACCGCTGAAACTGTGACCGGAAACGATGGCTATCCACTGTACCGTCGACGATCAATTGATGACAATGGGGAAATTATGAAGGTAAACCGTCAGAATCGACAATCGTTGGATAGTGCTATATTCACCATTATTATCCAAAACATTCGAAGCACACATCAACGTAGAATATTGTTATTCTGTGAAATCCTTCGAATACATCTGCAAATATGTAACTAAGGGAAGCGATGTTCGGTGTGGCTCCGGAAAATACGAACGACGAAGTGACACAATACCAAATGGGGCGTTATGTTAGTAGTAATGAAGCGATTTGGAGAATTTTCTATTTGTAATCCACGAAAGACATCCGACTGTAGTTCATCTGGCCATTTATCTCGAAAATGGTCAACGTGTGTATTTCATAGCGCGTAACGCAACAGAAAGAGCAGCTCGACCTCCATCAACGACATTGACAAGTTTCTTTAGTATATGTCAGACTGACCCATTTGCCCGAACACTACTCTATGCTGAAGTGCCACGCTACTATACTTGGAATCAATCTATGAAAACGTTTCAACGGCGCAAACAAGGAACTCCTGTAGAGGGTCACCCCAATATACTTTCAACCGATGCTTTGGGACGCATTTATACCGTGCATCCAAGCAACGATAAATGCTTATATTTGAGATTGCTGTTAGTGAACGTGCGTGGACCAAAATCATTTCAGGCTTTGCGAACTGTTGATGGACAGTTGTGTGCAACTTATCGTTAGGCATTTCAACGATTACAATTATTGGAAAACGACTCTTCACGTCCAAATCAAATACGTGCATTATTTTCCATTATAATATCTACGTGCTTTCCCTCAAAGCCTATTGATTTGTGGGCAAAATACAAGGACGATATGACGAATGATATTTTACATCGAATGCGTCTTGCCTAGCAATGGGTGAACTTGGATCGAAACACAAAAGATCGATTCTTTTGGTTCGATTAATTGATTTTTTGAATCGATCGCGAAAAGGACAAAAATCGAATGGATCGATCCTTTTCATACGATTTTTGTTTCGATCCAACGAAAAAAAAAATTCAATGCATTTGCATTTGCAATTTAAAATTAACCTGTACCTGGAGTCTTCAGCAAACGTTCGGGCAGTTAAAATTGTGTCTGAGCAGATCTATAGTACCGAAAGAGTATACGATGATTGCCAGATTGCACACATCTGTCCCACCACCAAAACCAACCGGAGGCCAGTGGGATATTCATGACGAAATGGTAAAGAAAGTTATTAATCTACATATCTACAAACATTCACTTCTTATGACATATTTCAAGTTCATCAGTCCTCTGCTATGTCAGAACTGGATCGCCATGGGGGGCATATCGGCAGAATTACAAAATTAATTGCATCAGCCTGTTTTCCCACGTTCTGTCGATCCTTTTCGAGCATGGGAGAAAATCCGTAATGTATATCCCCATGTATACCCCATTGCTCTAAACTATTTATCAAGAATGGTAATGGTTTCGTCAGTGAGGCTATGCTATGCAGAATCGATATTGGCTGCATATGTTAATCGAACGTTTTTTAAATCGTTCATTTAATACCAATAAAATGAATATTACAACCTGTTAAATCACTTATCTAATCAAGTATGCTGAGCAAAAACTTCCACATGTCAAATGAAACCAAAATAGTTATTTACTATATTATCACGTAGACCATCCGGTAAAGAGTTCGATCCGCGGTACATGGTAAAGACCATTAGGCATGCAGGTGGTAGCATCATGGTTTGGGGCTGTTTTTCTTGGTATGGAGTAGGTCCCATTTTCCGTATTAATTCCATCATGACCAGATTTGAATATAAAGAAATCATGGAGGAGGTTATGCTCCCTTATGCAGAAGATATAGCATTTTCAGCAAGACAACAATCCGAAAATCACTTCTAAGTATGTAATGGAATGGTTTCGTGCAAAAAAAAAGTGTAGGTTATTTCATGACCAAGCCAATTTCCTGACATCAACCCCATAGAAAATTTATGGAACGAGCTTAAAAGAAAGTTATCTGGTCAAGCATTTTCAAATAAGTTCAGTGGTATGCTATTCCTGCTACTGCTATTGCGGTTCAAAAAGAGTGGTATGCTATACCAACGGAAATTTGTCAGTGCTTGATTGAGTCAATTTCAAGAAGATTGAACAAAGTTCTACTTAACAATGGAGGGCACAGCGGTTACTAAGCGTCATTTCATTCAAAGTGTTTTTATGTTACTTGATACGCGAAGTTAGCGATTTTCAGAGTTGGTTGGAAATGCTAACATGAAGCTTTAGTGTGATAATTTATTAGCTAGAGAATGATGTTTAGAAGAGGGTAGATGGATAGTTTCGTTAGAGTACGGCAGTATGAAAATTGAATAGAAGTTGAAAATGAGCGAAGGGTTATTAATGCCACAGTTTTTGGAGTCAGACGCACATCTTTTGCCTAACCCGTACGATGTACGCGGAGACTTGAAGTATGTCTTCAAGTCTACAGGCAAAAGATGTGCGTCCCCCTGCTCATAACTGGCTGCGGCTGTGGAATAGTTCTAGCGACGTTTCATCACTACCTATAGCTCCACGTTTTGCGAGAGCATTTCTAGTCGATGGTGTGTTAACCCATGAGGCGCTGATTCTGATCGCAGACATATGTTTGATGATGGTAAATAAAAGACTCGCACAGCTAGGTATGATTTCAAACAATCGTTCAATGCACGTTGAATTCAATCAATAAATGCACGGTCGAGAGGAATTAATCGAAACATTCCCAAAACGAATCACCAACAAAAACATGCCTACGATACTATCATGAAGGCTGTAAATGACGAAAGTGGTGGAATATACTTTTTGGACGCGCCTGGAGGTACCTACTGGAAAGACCTTTTTGATTTCGTTGCTTTTGGCAACTATTCGGTCACAGAATCAAATTGCATTGGCACTTGCATTGTCTGGCATTGCTGCTACTTTATTAGATGGTGGTCGAACAGCGCACTCTGCGCTTAAGTTACCGTTGAACATGCAAATCAACGAAACTCCAACATGCAACATCTCCAAAACATGTGCAATGGTGAAAGTCTTTCAACAATGCAAGATAATCGTTTGGAACGAATGTACCATGGCTCATAAAAAAAAAATCATTAGAAGCTTTGGAACGGACAAGCGAATCCTGTTCGGTGGTGTCTTGATACTGTAAGCAAGTGATTTCCGCCAGACTCTGCCAGTAATTCTACGATCAACGGCTGCTGATGAAATCAATGCATGATTGAAGCAGTCCGCATCGTGCTCTCTTGCCGTGCGGATCTATTTGCTTTTTGCTTAAGGAAGTGTTACTAACCTAAAGCTACAACAAATTTAATCAGCACTTTTCAGTGCTCAACCTGTAAAAAAAAAAAAATTCTACCTTATTCAACTCTTATTCCTCTTCGATCCTTGTTTGGACCCTACCCGAGGTAATCCTTCTTGGATATCGATTTGGAAAATTCCTCTTCGATCCTTCAGATTCTTATAGTAATCTGCTTGGAAGTCGATTTGGATAAAAATTTACTGCCGCCATGGCGCCTAAACGCAAAAGAAAGGGGCAAACTCTTGACCCCCCTTCTGATGAAATTAATTTGAGTAATCAATTTGATTTGCTCACGGATGATGAGAATGATCCATCATCCAAGAAAAATTCTAGTAAACTTTCCCGGCTTAATGCCAAGAAGGAAAAGATTCCCCCTATTGTGATAACCACTTCCGATTTCCATGCTCTTCGCATGGAACTTTTGAATTTCGTGAAAGTTAAGTTTTCACTACAAATTGGACGTCGGGGTGAATGCCGTGTATTGGCTGAAACCTTGGACGGATTTAAATGTCTTCTCAAGTATCTTACTGAGAAGAAGCACAATTTTTTTACTTACGACACCAAAACTGAACGTGTGTTCAAGGTTGTCATGAAAGGACTGCCCAGTGGTGAATCCCTGGATCAGATCAAAAATGAACTGGCAAAATTACTTGGAGTTGTGCCACTCCAAGTAATCAAAATGAAAATGAAATCCCGTCCTGGCGATTCGCGCAACGGGATTTCTAATGATTTTTATTTAGTTCACTTCAAGTCTAGTGAACTAAACAACCTTAAGGCCTTAGAAAAAGCTAGCCTTATGCTCCATGTCCGAGTGAAGTGGGAACACTTCAGGAAGACTGGAGGAAATTTCCAAAACCTCACTCAGTGCCGTAAATGCCAGGGTTGGGGCCACGGAACTAAAAATTGCTACATGCCAGCTAAATGCATGAATTGTGGTGATTCCACTCACGCAAAGGACGACTGTCCTGTGAAGGAAGATCCTAAGAAATTTAAATGTTCAAATTGTGGTGAAAACCACAAATCCAATTTTTGGGAATGTAAGACTCGCAAAGCGATCCTACAATCTCGTTCTAGACGACAGGTAGGAAACGCTCAACGTTTCCAACCAGGTACAAATTCCTCTGCTGTTAACAACGGTCAGCGAGGAACAAATTCTACATTCGTACCCGTGGTACAAATATCACCCCTGCTTCAAATTTTTCATCTGTACCTACTCCCCTTGCTGCTAACAATGTTCAGCGAGTTAATGGAGCTACCTATGCTGCTATTGAAACGGGTAGAAATCAAAATACTAACCAACGTTCTAACGGAAATTTTGACAATTTTGACTTAGGAAGCATTACTGCCCCTAAAATGGAATTTTTACAGAATTCATTAATTGACATGATTTCTGATATGCTTAAATCTAACTCCATGTTTGATGCTATTCAAACTGGAGTAAAATTTGCAAATAATATTGTCATGACTTTAAAATTCAGTAATGGATTTTAAAGCATTAAATATTGTAAATTGGAATGCTCGATCTCTTAAAGATAATGAAGACGAGCTATTTAACTTTTTGAGCGTTCATAACGTGCATATTGCCGTTATAACTGAAACGTTCCTTAAACCTGACCATAAGGTTAAGAAGGACGCAAATTACTTGATTTATAGAAATGATCGTCTTGATGGACCCTGTGGTGGCGTTGCCATCATTATTCATAGATGAATCAAACATAAAATTCTTTCTTCATTTGAAACCAAAGTTTTTGAAACTTTGGGAGTTTCTGTTGAAACAAAATTTGGACAACTTACGTTTATAGCTGCCTATTTGCCATTCCAATGCGTAGGCCAGAAAAAGAATTTTCTCAAGGGTGACCTCCAGAAACTTACCCGTCATAGGTCTAAATTCTTCATTATTGGTGATTTTAATGCAAAACACCGCTCATGGAATAATGCTCAAAGCAATTCCAATGGTAATATTCTGTTTGATGATTGTTCTGCAGGTTATTACACTATTCAATATCCAAACAGCCCAACATGCTTTTCTTCTGCAAGAAATCCCTCCACTATTGATTTAGTCTTAACTGATTCATGTCAACTTTGTAGCCAACTGGTTACCCATGCTGACTTCGGTTCTGATCACCTTCCAGTAGCTTTTGAAATATCCCAAGAAATAATTTGTAATTCCAACAGCTCTACTTTCAATTACCATAGAGCTGATTGGGAGCAGTATCGAACATTTATGGAATATAACTTCGATCCAAACATTCCTTTGCAAACCAAAGATGAAATTAATTATGCTCTTGAAGCTCTGACTACTTCTATAGTTGAAGCAAGAGCTGCCTCAGTACCAAAATGCGAGGTTAAATTCGATTCAATTATAATAGACGATGATCTTCAGCTCTTGATCCGTCTTAAAAATGTCCGTAGGAGACAATATCAAAGAACACGCGATCCTGCCATGAAAGTTATCTGGCGGGATTTGCAAAAACAAATTAAAAAGCGATTCTCTGCCCTGAGGAACAAAACTTTTGAAAATAATATTTCTAAATTAGACCCGAGTTCCAAACCCTTTTGGAAACTCACAAAAATTTTGAAAAAACCTCAAAAGCCTATTCCAGCGCTTAAAGAAGGTGGTAAAATTTTGATCACAAATTTGGAAAAAGCTCAGAAACTTGCTAAGCAATTCGAGAGTTCCCATAATTTCAGTTTGGGTCTTACTAGTCCTATTGAGAATCAGGTTGCTCGGGATTTTCTGAATATTTTCTCTCGGGAAAATATTTTTGATGATTCCTGGGGGACTGATTTGGACGAAGTAAGGTCTATAACTAAAAAGTTTCAAAATATGAAAGCTCCAGGTGACGATGGAATTTTCTATATCCTCATCAAAAAACTCCCAGAGAGTACCTTGTCTTTCTTGGTAAAATTATTTAACAGATGTTTCCATTTGGCATACTTTCTTGATAAATGGAAAAATGCAAAAGTTGTTCCAGTTTTGAAGCCGTATAAAAATCCAGCTGAAGCTTCTAGCTACCGCCCAATAACTTTGCTTTCTTCAATAAGTAAACTTTTTGAAAAGATAATTTTGAATAGATTAATGCTTCACATCAATACGAACTCAATTTTTGCAGATGAGCAATTTGGATTTCGCCATGGGCATTCAACTACTCATCAACTCTTAAGAGTTACCAATTTAATTCGTTCAAACAAATCGGAAGGCCACTCAACTGGAGTTGCTCTTCTAGACATAGAAAAAGCATTCGACAGTGTTTGGCATGAAGGTTTGATTGCTAAATTGAAAAAGTTTAATTTTCCACTTTATATTATGAAATTAGTTCAAAATTATTTAACTGACAGAACTCTGCAGGTAAATTATCAAAATTCCAAATCTAATCGACTACCTGTTAGAGCAGGAGTTCCTCAGGGTAGCATTCTTGGGCCTATATTGTATAACATTTTCACTTCGGACCTCCCTGATTTGCCTCAGGGTTGCCACAAATCTTTGTTCGCTGATGACACAGGCATTTCCGCTAAAGGAAGAAGTCTTCGTGTTATTTGCAGCAGACTGCAGAAAAGTTTAGATATTTTCTCCTCTTATTTACAAAAATGGAAGATTTCTCCCAACGCTTCCAAAACTCAACTTATAATATTTCCACATAAGCCTAGAGCTTCCTTTTTGAAACCTAGTAGTAGTCACATAGTCACTATGAACGGAGTTACAATTTCCTGGTCAAACCAAGTGAAATATCTTGGATTAATACTTGACCAAAAATTAACTTTTAAAGATTACATTGAGGGCATTCAAGCTAAATGTAACACATATATTAAATGTTTGTATCCTCTTATAAACGGGAAATCCAAACTTTGCCTGACGAATAAACTTTTAATATTTAAACAAGTTTTTAGACCGGCCATGCTTTACGCTGTGCCAATATGGTCTTGTTGTTGCACTACCAGGAAAAAAGCTCTTCAAAGGATTCAGAACAAAGTTCTGAAAATGATTTTGAAGTTGCCTCCCTGGTACAGTACTACCGAGGTACATAGAATTTCGAATGTTGAGACTTTAGAACAAATGTCCAACAAAATAATTAATAATTTCAGGCAAAAATCGTTGCAATCCTCAATTGCAACGATTAATTCCCTTTATACTTAGATAAGATTTAGTTTTAGTTTTTAGTTTTAAGATATCATTTTTTATACTGACATGCAGGTTTAAAAAACCTGTTTAAAATACTGAATTGCCAAAACAGGAACAATGTAAAAACACTTAGATATATATCATTACAATTAAGGCTGGTACGTTACTGCAGTAACTGGAGCACCTAGGTTAAAATGAAATGTAATTTATTTTGAATTTGGAACAAATAAAGAGTTAAAAAAAAAAAAAATGCATGATTGAAATCATCAAAATTGTGGCGGTATGTCAAAACGCTCAAACTCACTACAATAACAGTGGCTTTACTGATTATTGAGTAAACTGTTTGAACAATAATGAGTTGCTGCAAGCAGTTTCTACTTAATGGGTATAATAAATTATTCATTAATCAGTAGTGCCACTGTTATTTATAATAGGTTAAATTTTACTCACAAGTTTGAGTGTTTGATTCTTACCGTATACATGACAAACATGTAAAATGATGTTATGGGCCAATGCATTAATTATGTCACGCTAAATTGAGCAAAAAATTACCAACTACCCACCCCCCCCCCCTCCCCCTATCGTGACGTTTTTCCTATACCTAATGCATTGATTGTCACAAAATCTTAGACCACCGCCCTCCACCCTTAGAGCGTGACATAATATATGCATCAACCCTATAGTGTAGTGTTCGTGAGATCCGGCTTGGAGAACTCAATTGACTTCTTGCCGCAAGATTTCACCAATACAACGTTGCTAGTGTAACCGTGTAAATTGATTTGTTTATTATTTTCAACCACGAAATCAGCTATCAAAGTGTTCGACTTGACAGCGGTTTGTTTTTTTTTTTTTTTTTCAACAAGTAAAACGTTTGTATTAACGAAACTGCCCACTAATACTAACGGTGGTAGAGAACTCTATAAGCGCCAGTCAGGCCAGTGACAAGACCTATACCAACACTTAGCAGCGTTTGACAGCATGTCTCGGGCTCAAATCATTTATTTTGCTGTGCTGGGCCCGCTGCCACGGTATAACTTGTTGCCTACGCGCCTGCCACTAGGCTGGTGCCAGTCATTGACAGATCAACATCATTTGTTTGTAAGCAAACATGCAACCGACATCTACACCCTTTATTATTTCTGTGTACGGCGGTGTAGCTACACTTGTTTCTACAAATTGACGGTTGAATCTTTGTTTACAAAAGCATATCCGTCCTTTTGAAAATTCATCCTCGAATTGCTGTACTGCCGTCAAACAGAGATCTAAATCAATGGTGTCTTCAGCAAAGTTGGGTCGTCTACTAGAATTTTTCTTGTTTTTCAACATCAACAGGCTCAATGTAGCCCCAATGCACAGTGGTCGGAGATGCCAATTTGGTGAACTTAATTGTTTTGTGATCAAACCGTTGACTTAATCCAAAAACTGTCTTCAAAAGAATTGTTCACAAAAACATTGCGCATATTATGAGAATTACCAATATATGTCATGGCATACTATGAAAAATAAAAATAAAAAATAAACTTTTTTTTGCAAAAGAGATAGAAGGGTAGTTTTTCCAGCAAAGTTGTAGTATTCACAAAAAAATGTAACTTTGCCGAAGACATCAAATTTGTATGACGAATACTTGTGAAGATATGAAGCGTTTTTGATGGAAACCCCCTTAAATTCAGTTTTTTAAGTATTACTTTTACTAACAGTTTTTGAAGTAAACAATGTTCTAAAAAATGTAAGCAACATATAAATACAGTTTTTTGCTGAAGACAGTATGTGGTTAAAATCAGTGTAGCTTTTACATTTATTTTTTTCTTAAATTCAGCTGCATATAGTGGGAGAAGGTGGCAAACCAGGACACAGCACCAAGTACTCTTTTTAAAGCATAGACTCTGTACTACAAAGTAGTGAAGGTTTGGTTAGCGCCAATTTATAAATGAGTGAATAGGGTCACGTTGAATTTTCACGTGCTTGGCCTTTTTCTACATAAAAATAACCCTGTCTCCTCATTTATGAACGGTAAATTACTAATAACAGAAACATATATTATCAAACTCATCCGTGAACAACAAGGACATTTTCTGTATGTATCCATTTAAGTGTGCGTGTGAGGAAGAGTATGTAGGTTATTGTGAATTAAAAATGGTTTTAAATTTACCTTCACTTACCACCAAACCGTTTCCACTGCCACATATTTCATAATGTTGGTATAGCTTATAGCAGTAGCATTTTCTTTTGGCTAAAATTTGAAGCATTTGCGCGCACTAATACAAAATGATATTCCAAATATGCAAATAGGTCAATCGAATTGAATAGAATTTGAATTGGTGAATTGTGATGATGCCGTCCCACTGAGAAAATCGCATTTTAAGTTTGTTTCGTACCATTGCTTCTTATGTGATGGGACAACCAATTTGACTTTCCAAACTTTTTCACAACAAAGTTGTTGAGTTCATCCAGTATTATGAAAATATGTGTAGTTAGCTACCATTTGCATTGAAAACCTCATTTTTAACAAAAACGACTATGGGACTGACATGCGAAAAGTGGCAGTATAGGGAACGAGCCAGTCGATGTATCTAGTCCCATTGACCATGACCTCTCCATAAAACAGGCTATTCAAGGAGTTCCATATCCACTTCGGCCTATCTCAATTACCCGATTTTTGCTGAAAAGTACCAACAAGTCAATTGTAATAGAAGATTTTTCACTGATGGATCATGCATTGATGCATCCACTGGCTTCGGTGTCTTCAATGAATACTCAACCGCCTTCCGGAAACTTCAGGAACCTTGTTCCGTTCATGTTGCTGAGCTAGTAGCATTCAACTTCGCATTGGGGATGATCTCCGACATGCCCACAGACCATTACTTCATCAAGGTAGGCACTCATCTTATTTCCTTTCAAAGGTAAGGGAATAGATGAGTTTGCTGGTCGAAAGATAAAATATGATTACCTTTGTATGGGTCCTATCACATTGCTCAATCCCAGGTAATGAGAAAACAGACTCTCTCACAAAGGTGGGCGCACAACAAGGCGAGGTTAATGATAGAAGGATTTAACATCATGATTTTTTCCCATTAGTACGTCAGTGTTCTCTTCTAAGTTGGCAAAACAATTGAACAAGTAATTCTCTTGGGCGGTGGTTACATTTCAAAACTCCAAATGTTTCTTCGAGAGCGTGGTTCAAAGGTCTGGATGTAAGTCGAGAATTCATTCGCGTGGTGTCAAGACCTATGTCTAACCACTTCTCGCTAGACGCACATCTCTATAGAATAAACTTCGTTGATAGCAATATATGTAGGTGCAGAACCGGTTATGATGACATTGATCACGCAGTTTGGCATTGCCCGGGTAATGACGTCTCCAGAGCACGTCTATTGGATACTCTAATGTCCCGAGGTAGACAACCCTACCGTTAAGTAAGAGATGTATTGGGAACCTGTGATCTTTCCTACATGCAGGCAATCTACGAATTCCTTTGTTTGTCTGTTTTTCATCAGATCATAGAAAAAAAGCTTTTCGCATGAAGCCCACATCACCTCTTATCATGTGATTTTAAATATCAGGGAATATCATTACCTACCTCACTTCGAAAAACAACTGGATACCAACACGCAAGTTTTGCATCGACTTGCAAGCCAGAACGAAAAATCTGATTCAATTCTCGAAGCGATCGCAGTCCTGGAAAGTTCACTGTCCACCTTAATAGAATCGGTGTCAACTGTAACAATAACAACACAACGTCGAAAGTAAAAAATGCGGTGTCGACATTGTTGCGCGGTCTTGAAGTCAGCTCTTTAAACAAATCCGATGAGGTCGCTGGCATTAAAAACCACCTGACCTCATTATTCAATATATCCATGGAGACGACGAGAAACCGCATCGAGGACTACGTTCGTGATCTTACGGGGGATTTGTCACGTGAGCTGACGAAAATATGTGATGAAGTGACAAATTTGAGCAGTCTAACCATGGATATGGCTGCGCAATGCACTGAACGCTGTTCTACTTCTAATGTGTTGACTGGAGAGCAATGTCAATGTCGCAGTTGTTGGGGACATTTTGAATGAAATTAAATGCCTTGCCTCTGTAATTAATACTATGGACGCACGGTTGCCGTCCCCGCCCAGCCTAATAGGCGAATTGAACAACAAGAACTACCGAAATAACAATGATGCCACCGACTCCGGTTGGAGGGTTTTGGGCGACAGGAAGGTGTGGAAAGCTGATTGGACGGAGTACGATGCTCGAAAATCGCGACATCTGAGCCAGAAAAAATTGGCTGCAAAGGCTAGTAAGCGGAGGAAGCAGAAAAGGGCCTACCAAAAAAAGGTTCAACAAAAACAACAAGTCACACAATCGTAGCAGAAACAACAACAACAACAAAATCAACAACAACAACTACAACAGAAACAACGACGACTACAACTGCAACACCAATCACGCCAACAACAACCACAACAACAACAACAACAACAACAACAACAACAACAACAACAACAACAACAACAACAACAATTTTGGCAACAACAGTAACAATAACATATCTAACAATTATCGAAACAACAACACTAACCGTAACAGTTTCCACAGCAGTGTTAGTCAGAATAAAAACAACCTACTGCCACCTGATCGATAGCTTCTTGCGGCAGTGAAAAATCGGTTTTCCAGGCCGCCGCAGGCTAACTATCGACCCACAATGCAATTCCAACGAGGGGAAATCTTAAACCCCTACCCGGCGTGCGATGTTTACCCACGCACCGTTCCAGCGCACTTGCATAACGGGATGGCTGCAACTGCATCATGCGAGGCGTGTGTATGCAGGAATTCGTGTTTTGTACAAAATTGACGCACCCCTTGGAGGAAGACAATGATCCGGCAGACCCCGACATTATCCAGGACTTGACGACTTCTCTACATCAAGGAGAGGCACTCGTGTTTTCTACAAAACTAACACGCTCCATAGAGGAAGAAAATAACGAAGATCACGACACTTTACAGAACGAAACAAATTCGGAACATGGATCAGGGGTAAATAATTTTGATAATAGTTTTATGAATGACAGGTTACCATCAACTTCTTCATCTAATCTTCAGACCAGTACAGAAATTTTGGTATATTGCCAAAATGTTAACCGCATGAGAAGCGCCGGTAAAATGAATGAAATTAACAAAAATATATTAAGTTCTACTTACTCTGTAATAATGGCTAATGAAACAAGTTGGAATGATAGTGTGAGAAGTGAAGAAGTTTTTGGTAACAATTATAACGTTTATAGACGTTAACGTTTTCGAAGACTGCATTCCATCCGCAAAGTTTAAAGGTCCATTCAGGCTGCTCAGGGAGGGGATTTGATTGGTTAAAAAGAAGCCACTAGTTGGTTCCAATCCCGTTCAGTCCGGGCCAGCACCTGAGCAATTTGAATGTACCTTAATTCCGCAATTTTCCAACAAGATGTATCATATTCTGTATCTACATCAATAGCGCAACTAAAAATAAACTGATAATAAAAATCAAACAGTTCTAGGCTACTAAACAGAATATTGCATAACATTGTTTGAAATTATTTAAAAAATATTCGTTTGAAATTATCGAAACAAAATATGATTTGCGTCCCGAAGAGCCAACCAATGCAGTAAGGGGGCAACTCTGGAGTCCTTTTTGATTGGGTCGTATGTAACAAATGTAAACAAATTGAAATTTTAATGCTACCAGACACTACTCTGCTTACTCTTACTATGGGTAAAATTTGCTCCCACTACCTCATTTCTGTTTCATTTTATCGTCAAAAAACTATTCGTCGTATGTGCCACTGACCAAAACATAGCTCAATTTTACATACGACACCTAACTTCTATGGGGGTGTTAATCGTCGTATGTAACAAATCTGACAGAAGCGTAAAACAGTACATAAGACCTGTTGGTTTTTCCTAATAAAAGAGCAAATTTTGCAAATATTCAATGTTAAACGGTTGTGGGTGGTCTATAAAAAGATAACTACGTTTTTTGTGAGTAATTACTCATATTAATACATTTTTAAATCGCTAAAAAGCGCACGGTCGAATGTAAAAACACGGCATGCAAAAGGTCGTATAGTATTGATTGGTTAAAAAACGTTTGATTTTCAACAGAAACGCTATCAATACCTTACTCAGTTGATAGTAACACTCCTGAAATGTTAGTTAATGGGAATTTTGAAAGAATTATCCTTCTCATTGAAAATAGAAACAATTTTTTGATCACCAAAACAAAACACCCCGTCTCTCTAATTGACATAAATGTTACATACGACCCAATCAAAAAGGACTCCAGAACTCTTCTCATGATAGTTTCCAGTAATTTTCTCAAATTTCACCCTTCTTATTTGTTAACTTTACACTAGTAAATCGCACGGAAAACACTTTTCAAATTTGTTTTTTTTTCAGCGTTGAAATCAATGGATGAGGTCCGCAGATCAAAACACGTAAAATGAATGAAAAAGCTTCTTTGCCAAGAGCCGATGGAGCCGCTCGTCTTTAGTAAAAAACACACTATACCAATACTAATGAACCGCAACGCAGGCAAACGAAAGAAAACGCATAGTGATAAAGACTGCGATCTGAAGATTGTCAAGCTTTACCTAAGCTTTTTTAGACGTTTGATAAGACGCTGAGTGTGGAAAAAAGACGTGAACTGAGAAAAAAATATTTCATCGCCTGCTAATTAATGAATATACATCAGCGCATTCATTGATCAATGTCTATCAATGTAAATATTTTTGAAATAAATTGCAATCAGGGATTGAAAGAAAGCATTTTAAAATTTTCCCGGTTTTGTATCGGAATTCCCAGTTTTCCCGGTCATTTTCAAATTCCCGGCTTTCCCGGTTCTGTGGCCTTCCTGGAGTAACCAGGGAGGTGGCTTCCACACCTGGGTAGATAACGCACCCATCAACACATGCACCGGGACCAACGGTTTTACTTCCCTTCTGAAGGAAGACGTGACCAGAGATTTTTTCGCCTCAGAAAAATCCCAACCCAGATTGAACCCAGACACACACTGGGGTTAGAAAGCAATCACGCTTACCACTCACACCACCGGTCGGAGATGGAAAATCACGAACTTAATTGAATTGTGTTTAAACTATTGACTTAATCAAAAAAGTGCATTCAGAGGAATAGAACCATGAAAAAAAAAAATGAAAAACCTATCTTTTTCTCCTACAGCGATGTAAGGGTTCTTTCTTCAGCAAAGTTGTAGAACTACTCAAAATATGAAACTTCGTTGAAGATAACAATTTTGTATGTCTATTAGTTTGCGATATAAAGACCGTTTTTTTTTTATTTAATTAATTAATTAATTTAGCTTTATTTAGGAGGCTTTCAGCCTTAGGCTGGTTCGCCTCCGATTTTTTTTATTTAGTTTTTATACATCTATAGACCGTTTTTTTATTTTAATTTAGTTTTTAATTATTAAATTTTAAATAACAATTAATCAAGCAAATAATATTCTAGAAAAATGTAAATAAAGTAAAACTACATATTTTTACTGAAGACAGTATGTGGCTATGTGCATTCCTTGCAAAGTTATAGTAAATTTTATCTTTATTTTACCCTATTTATGGCTGCTTATAGGGGAGAAGATGGCAAACCGGGACGCAATCTCAACTATTATTTTTAAAGTTTATACTTTGAACTACAAAGTAGTGAAGATTTGGTTAGCGCCACTAAATAATATGGAGTGAATATGGTCACATTGAATGCTCGTGTGTTTTTCCATTCACTATACTAACGCTACTCAATTTCACAAGCCACATTTAAGACATTAGCAGTATGGTTGGTTTTTGGTATAGAGAATGGAAAAACACACGAACATTCAACGTGACCATATTCACTACATATTATGAAGAGGCGCTAACCAAATCTTCTCTACTTTGTAGTTCAAAGTCTAAACTTTAAAAAAAGTAGTTGATGTAATGTCCCGATTTGCCACCTTCTCCCCTATATGCAGTCAAAAGGGTTAACTAAAGTTAAAGTTCTATAACTATGCAAGGAATGCAGATAGCCACATACTGTTCTGAGCCAATACATATAGTTTTACTTTGTTTATATTTGTCTAGAACAGTATTTGCTTGAAAAGTTATTATGTAAAAAGATTAATCCAAGACTATTAGACATAAAAAAATGGTACCATCAAAAAAGTTTCAACTACAACTTCTACATCTTTTTCCAAGAAAGTATCATTCTATCTCTTTAGGGAAAAAAAGTAAGGTTTTTACATAGTTGAAGATGCTAATTTCAAATAACAGACTGTAGTGGTAATTTTTATACGATAGATGGAGTAGATGAAAGTATACACAGTACGAACGAAACGTGTAATTTTCTGTCTGGTTGGATGTATCAAAAAGGCCACATGATAAATAATTTATTTTTACATGAGATTTTAAAATAAAATGTTGTTTTTTGTCATCATTTAATTTACATGTCTTTTCTGTAAAATTTAATCTCCATGTAATTTTGCTCTTATTATGAAATTTAGAGGTAAGAAATAAAATCATTTTGAGATTTTGCTTTTTCGAATTATTTGAAATTTAAACAAGGTATGGGGAACTATTCATTGTTTAAATTTATTCACTAACTTTGTTTCCAATAAGATTCACAATAACACTTCCTAGGCAAGCTCTCGTCGAATAAATTCTAGTAAATAACGGTGCCCTGTTTGGCACGAATGGGAATGACACTCACATTAGTGGAATCGATCAAACTTGAAAAAATCATCCTCATTGACTTCTGCATCACGGTCGAGATTTTGTGGAGCAGATCTGGGTTTGGAGACTTGAACAATATCACGTTCCAAACGCAGCAACAGCAAACGGATCAGCAACACAGTGGATTTCTGATGGAGACGAATCTCTCGAAGAGCAGTTGTTTCTGGACTCGTTTCTGGAGGGTTGCGATGAGGCTTCGTCATTTTCCCGTCATTCGGAACACCCACGAGTTAGCTGATAACAACTTAGCAAGATTCCACAAAAAATAGACCATAATCGGACACAACTATTTCAAATCAAGAGCAGAACTGTTTTTTAAAGCGTGCAACTTTCCAACTGGCCGCCATGATACTTTGCTGAAAAACGTCAAACGCTGCAAGCCAAAGGCAAGAGGCGTTTACGTTAAGAACATGTAAAATTATAGTTTTTAAGATGGAAATTTGAATGTGCTGCATTAAATTACATGGTGTTTCATTTAAAATTAAACCATTACGTATAATTTTATATAAAAATAGATCCAATACTAAATTGGATGTTATTTAATTATTATTTGCGTCCTATCTGATTGAAAATTCTGTGCGATATTGCATTACATTAGCATTTATTTAATTACATTTCAAATTAAATCATTGCTAATTTTCATAATTTTTAACTGTGTAGGGTTGATAGTTCCGTTAGAGTACGGCAGTGTGAAAATTGCATATAGATAGTAGAATAGCGAGCTAGGACAACTTTTAAGGAAGGTACAAATCGGTTTTTTCATCTCTCTTTACCAAACTCCCCCTTTGGAGTGGGATGGTGAGGGGTGTCTCCCTCCCGCCACCTCTGGCAAAAAGAGATGAAAACCGACCGCTCAAGTACCAACAATGTGTTTGAAACAGTTCTACCGATTTTTACCGCACTTCAGTTGTTATTTGAAGGAAGGCATCCAGTCGTAGGTTTGGAAATTGCAACTATTGTTTACCCTTACCACGATATGTGCTCCTGTCATCGTCGACTTGATGATCTCGAGGGGGCACGGGTGGGGTAGGTGCTGCTACTGTACCTTTCGACCAATGACAGTAATTGATGGTATGCTCCCATCCAGAGTTATGTTCTTTGACTATATGTTTTAGTATTACTTCTGCGTGAAGTCAACGATTTACATAGTTGAAGATGCTAATTTCAAATAACAGACTGTAGTGGTACTTTTTATACGATAGATGGAGTAGATGAAAGTATAGGGTTGATTGTTCCGTTAGAGTACGGCAGTGTGAAAATTGCATATAGATAGTAGAATAGCGAGCTAGGACAACTTTAAAGGAAGGTACAAATCGGTTTTTTCATCTCTCTTTACCAAACTCCCCCTTCGGAGAAGGATGGTGAGGGGTGTGCCCCCCCCCCGCCACCACTGGCAAAAAGAGATGAAAACCGACAGTTCTACCGATTTTTTACCGCACTTCAGTTGTTATTTGAAGGAAGGCTTCCAATAGTAATACTAAAACATATAGTCAATGTAAGGTTTTTAATTTTTTTTATAGTAGGCCATGATACATTTTCGAAATTATACAATAACGAGCAATTCCTCTGAAGACACCTTTTTTATTAAGTCAATGGTTTATAAACAATTAAATTAAGTTTGTGTTTTTGCCATTGCCAACCACTGTGCACCGGCGGCGTCACATTTCAAGTTGCGTAATGCAATCATTTTGGAAATGTTACATTGTTGCATGTTTCGCCGTTTTACGCTATAAATTTCAACTTAAAAAAATTGTTGCAAACTTTGGTTCTTATTTAGAATTTTTTTACATTGAATACCTCCACAGCAAACAAGAATATAATATCGATCAACGTAATTCAAGCTGATGTATAAAAGAATGATGTAAAAGCAAAAAGCAGGTACAATATTACATCAATGGATGTAATTTTGTTCGCAAAATCGATGTACATCGTACAACATAATCTTATACAAGCAGCGGAATGACCTCTGTGCAGCTGTTTGGATGTAATATTCAACAACTTTTTTTCTGTGTACTGCCTATTATGTAAAAATCTGTGACCGTACCGTGCCAGCACCATACTTAAGCCGCTTGTGAATGGTAACGCACTCGTCTATTTTTGATCGCATCTCGATTTTGTAGAGCACGGGAACTAATATTTGCAGTAATAACTTTTATAAACATTATTGGAAAATATTCAATAATTATTGAATTAGTTGCGTTAGGAACTGCGTCAAATATAGCAAACACTTTTTTTTTAAATAGTCTTCTAGGCTAAAGAACAAAACAAAAATATCTAACTAAAAATTGTATATCTCTCGTCAACCATAAATACATGCGCTCGGCGAACGACATTTTAAATGTTAGCGCTCGTTCAACCGGATGGGATGCACAAACATACTATTCTCATTCATGTTCTCTAAAAAAACTGTTACGTTCCAAAATTAAATTTCGTTGCAACTCCGTTCTTTACCATAGCGTTACCAAATCAAGATAAATATTTTCATAATAATTAACATATGTTAAGAATAAATCATCAACAGACGCTGGCACCATCAGGGCGTATGTCATTTCAGTCACTTTTCCATCACACGCGGTAGCAGCCTGCACAACAAGTATAATAATGCTTGTTCCGTACGCGCTTAAAATCCCACGTCATTTGGGTTAAAGGAAAAACCACCAAGCTTCTCAGAGACAGACCTAAACCCAGCCGGAACGACACACTTGAAACGTGATGACAAAACGAAACAAGCTGTCTGAAAAACATAGCACACGATCCGTCTTATTCTTCGATGCAATTGGTGTAATATTTACATTGTTTGACAAATCTCATGACAGCAGTAGGTCTCTTTTCTTCATTCAAATTGTTTTCAATAATCAAACGTCATGTTTACCTGGGTTTTGTCAAATAAGGTAAATATTTGCGAATGCTTGTACCGAAGAATTGCGTGTTTTTATATTGATAACATTTTTTATAGCAATCGCGTGTAAATAATCCAGAATTTGAATCGCGTATGATTTGTATATGGTAACATGATCGGGAATTTAGTTTACCTAGTCAATTAGTTTACCAATAAGGAAAGATAGATTTTCTTCTTGCTGGATTATTATTCCAACTAGAATTTATCGCTACTCTCACGCTGATTCATTTCAGGTATGTATGAGAATGACTGCTTACGTTTGCTTTAAATAAAATCAGGCATAACATTTGATAACGGCACAAAAGCATTTGTAAACAAACTTTCTAAGGCCCTTTACACGTGAACCAAAGTACGCCCACGCAAACCAATACCATTTTCGGAAAGGTGATAGTTGCCCCTATCCGATGATCTTGTTGCTATGCGTGGGCGTACTTTGGTTCACGTGTAAAGGGCCTTAGAAAGTTTGTTTACAAATGCTTTTGTGCCGTTATCAAATGTTATGCCTGAAATACAGTATATCATTAAGAAGAGTCTAGCCGGCGCCGGTGGTGTAGTGGTAAGCGTGACTGCTTTCTAACACCCCGATGGGTCTGGGTTCAATCCCAGCCGACGTCGGTGGGATTTTTTTGAGGCATAAAAATCTCTGGTCACGTCTTCCTTCGGAAGGGAAGTAAAGCCGTTGGTCCCGGCCCATGTGTGTCGAATGGATGCGATATCCTACGCAGGTGTGGAAGTTGCCTTCCTGCACATTCGATTGCCATCAATGGATGGCAATCGATGTCCGTAAAGGAAATAAAATAAAGGAAAGAAAAAGAAGAAGAAGAAGAGTCTAAGGAAGCCTTAGCATGAAACTTCGAGAACACAAATGTCAACTCCCACAAAACATACAAATATTAAATTGCTACTTCTAGGTTGCTGCGCTACAACTAACAGAGAGTACACACTTAGAAATTATCACCGACTTCGGTAATTTTTACCGTAATCTGAACAGCTGAACAGCTAAAATTTATGCAATTCAATTCAATTGCTTTTCAGCTACTTTGAAACTGAATCTCCACTAAAATGACAAGATTTGATCATTTAAATAAGATTGAACATGTTTTGAAAATATTTTCAAATTCAATAGCCTTTAAATAGCTGTTTTGATTTCGGTAAATTTTACCGAACACGAAAAGAAAATCTTAGTGTGTAGCAATTTCATCATTGTATGTTTTGTGGAAGCTGACATTTTTGCTTTTGAAGTTTCACGGTAAGTCCTTCCTTAGAGTATCATCTTAATGAATAATGATTGAAACAGTGTCCCAGAAAGCCTTGTCAGTTAAGACATTTCCAAGCCGGAGGTGGCTAGTTTAATTCCAGATTCGATTATATTTCGGATTGGAAATGTATTCAACTTCCTTGGGCATAGAGTATCATTGCGATTGCAAATTTATTCATTGGTTGGCATAGGCAATTCTCAATTCACAACTGTAGAAGTGCTTCAAGAACACTAAGGCCATTCGATGCAAATGCTGGAAATCAACTTATACATTAGTTTAGCTGTAGCTTTCCAAAAGAGGTTGATTTCATCATGACAAGTGTGTTTTGGCCATCACACCATCCAGCTCTTACCCCATACGTGGATAGATAGAGGAACATGGCATATCTTACGATCAAAAGGTTTAAAGTGCACCCCAACGGTATTCAATTAGAGATATCTGGGCTCATTTTAAACAGAAAGTATATGTCACCAATTTTCGACCAAAACCTGTCGAACTGAACAGTGAAATCAAACCTGAACTCGGAATAATGTCAATATCGACTTTTTGGATTCCCATTTAAAAGAAACTTGAACAAATAACAAAACTTTTTTTTTTTTTAAATATAGCACATAGAGTTTTGCCCATATTTTATTCCGCATACTTCATGCCGCATACGTAACTGTTTTTTAATATTTTATTTAGGTGATTTGTAGCCACTTATACGCATACGTTACAATATGGCATACGTTACAATAAAATGTATCACGTCTTATTTTGTATCACAAATCCCACTAATAATAAGTAACAACTTACTCGACTGTGAACATGGCATTAAATAATTGGGAATGAAGCATTTTTTTATGTGAAAATTGCGTTGCATGTAAATACCAGTTGCGTCATAATTGTACATTCTTAGCTTAGCATTTCCAGATGATTAAACATATAAAATGGCTTAAAATTATCATATTATGCCATATTTTCTTCATCTTGGCTTATTCGGCTCAACTGGAACTTTTTACCTGTTCTAAACTTTTTGTTGTTTGAAGTGGTCAGCCATCAACATAGTACGCAGTGTCTTACCTGATTTGGCTACCGGTAGGCTCCCATCAGCTCCTTTATCTCAGTCGGTAAAGGCGCAGCTACAAAGCAAGACCATGCTGGAGGTGGCTGGGTTCGATTCCCGGTCTGGTCTAGGAATTTTTCGGGTTGGAAAATTTCTCGACTTCCCTGGGCATAGGGTATAATGGTACTTTTTACACAATTATAATAATGCAAAAATGGTACAGACATCGAAAGCTCTCAATTAATAACTGTGGAAGTGCATCTAGAACACTAAGTTGAGAGCACGCAATAAGCTTATATGCGATATGCAATAAGCTTGAAATGCGAAGAAGAAGAATAATAAGAAGGCTCCCATCATGCTAATAATTAGAAATATTCACGACTCAATGAAAATACCATTATTATTATTATCTAGCTGGTAAGTAAACTGGATAATAGTAGCAGAAAAAACAACACAGGTAGCGGCTCTTTATGCATGAATGATCTATATGTTAATAAGCCGAACCCTTTTTATTGATCAACTTTTTATGATAAGGTCGTCTTCTGGTACCACACAATGGAACCTGTCAAATATTCTAGAAATTTCCCATGTACGAAAACTTGATTTCCTTTAACTATTTTATAATGCAGAACGGATAACACGGAAGATAAGATATAACATAAGATATTTGTATATTGTAGATAAGATATGACATAAGATATTTTGGAAGCATCCCACTGCGTCCTAGCAAGAAGTACGGTCGACTTGTTTCGCGCTCCGTTGTTTTGGAAGTTTTTTCGGTATTCGCTTGATATAAATTATCAGTTTTTTTCTCACTAAGTGACTCCTGGCATAGTTCCCGGTAAATTGATCGAAAAGTGAGTTTTTTTTAGTAGAAAAAGTCATTTTCGGAAAGATTAATCCGTGCTATTGGAAATTCGCAAACAAATTTGGGCATCATCGTTGCGTGGTCACGCATACCCGCTCACGTATCATCATCATCGAGTGTGAGCACCCGTTTCTACATCTTCATCGTTCATCAATCATCGTGCGCCTGTGTGCGCTCAGTGCCGCGCCTCGATCAAGTGCACCACAGCGAAGGTCATCCACGCTGCGCGTCGCTTCCAAGCCATCTGTGTAAACGCCTACACATATAACGCTCGGTGGTAGTAGTATAGGATTCATCAGATAAGTTTTTGTTTTTTCTTGTTTTTTTACTCCCCCATTAGTTAAATTTTCATTTTGTATTTCTGTGTTTGTAGTGTTTTCTGTGTATTGTGTCTGTGCGTTCAGTGGGAGAGCGTTTTGCGCTCCCACTAGTTGAACAAAATGGATGTTTTGTCAGAAGACGACATGGATGACCATTCACCTCAGAAAAATGGTGATGTCATCCCTGGTTCGTCGTCTCAGTCTGTCAATGGGCAGGCTGAGAAAAGCTCCAGATTGCGGGCCTACCCGAATGACTCGACTGGCCCATGGGTTGTCTATTTTCAGCCCAAAAATAAACCCTTGAATGTTGTTCAGATATCTGATGATCTGACAAAGTGATTCTCTACCGTGATCGAAATAACGAAGGTTAGGCACAACAAACTTCATGTGACCGTCGCTAACCTGAAACAGGCCAATGAAATTGCTTTTTCCCAATTTTTTACACTGGAATATAGGGTGTACATTCCAGCCTCTGATGTGGAGATCGAAGGCGTGGTCACTGAGGCGAGTCTGAACCCCGAGATACTGGAGAAGCAAGCGGTTGGCCGATTCAAGAACCCCTTGCTTCCTCCGGTAAAGATACTGGCCGTTCATAGAATGAAGTCAGTATCGCTCAGCGAGGGTAAAAAGAGTTTTACCCCCACAGACTCGTTTCGGGTGACCTTTTCTGGATCTGCCCTTCCTCAATACATCGAGCTGGGAAAACTTCGTCTTCCTGTGTGGTTGTTTGTACCTCGGGTCATGAACTGCCAGAATTGCAAGCGGTTTGGACATACGGCCTGCGGCAACAAGGCACGCTGCTCCACATGCGGGGAGAAGCATGAGGATGGCGCCTGCGCAGCTACTGCACCAAAATGCGTGTACTGCAACGGAACTCCTCCTCATGCTCTCTCGTCGTGCCCGGCGTACAAACAGCTCGGGACAAAATGAAACGCTCCCTTAAGGAACGTTCCAGGCGGTCTTTTGCAGAAATGCTTAAGACAGCCACGCCATCGACCACTGACAAAAATCCCTTTTCTCTTTTGTCAGATGACGAGACTGACTCTGACTTGGCTGAGGAGGGAACTTCTTTCAGTTTTCCGGAAGGTTCTGCACGGAAACGAAAGCGCATCCTTTCGCGGATTGTTGCAAATAAAGAACCCCAAATCAGCTTGCCCAAATCAAGGAGTGGTGGAAAAAAGGAGACTTCTACTCCTCCTGGATTCCGCAGCACTGACTATATCCAGGATTTTCCACCTCTTCCGGGGACATCCAAAACCCCTGATGCCCCAATTTTAAGAACAGAAACCCCTTCTTCATTTGGGTTGTTCTCATTTGATGACATTGTGGACGGTATTCTCAAATACCTCAACATTTCTGATCCTCTGAAAAGCATTGTCCTCACATTGCTTCCCACTGTGAAATCCTTCTTGAAGCAATTGACTTCAAAATGGCCCCTTCTTGCAGCTATCATCTCCTTCGATGGATAATTTTCCAAACGAGGTCGGGGATTTGATCACTGTTCTACAGTGGAATTGTCGAAGTCTTATTCCGAAATTAGATTCGTTCAAGTATTTAGTCCATATCAATAATTGCGATGCATTTGCCTTCTGTGAAACATGGCTCTCTTCAGAAATTGATCTCCCTTTTTACGATTTTAACATTATTCGATTGGATCGTGAGGATTCACGTGGAGGAGGGGTACTTTTGGGGATCAAAAAGTGCCATTCCTTCTATAGAGTGAATCTTCCCGAATTCCCCGGTATTGAAGTTGTCGCATGTCAGGCTACCATTAAAGGTAAGAGCCTTTGTATTGCTTCTGTATATATTGCTCCTAGAGTCTCTGTTAATCGCAAACAACTTTTCGACATATGTGCGGTACTTTCCGCTCCATGGTTGATCATGGGAGATTTTAACTCCCACGGTACAGGCTGGGGGGAGCTGTACGATGATAACCGTTCTACTTTGATTTATGATCTCTGCGACAACTTCAACATGACAATCCTTAACAATGGAGAAGTAACACGTTTGGCTGGTCCATCCTCTAATGGTAGCAGATTAGACCTCACCTTTTGCTCCAATTCACTATCGTTGGATTGCACTTGGCATGTAATCCAGGATCCGCACGATAGTGATCATCTGCCGATCAAAATTTCGATTGCCAGTGGGTTCAACTCGTCAGAATCCGTTAACGTCACGTATGATCTAACCCGTAACATCGATTGGACTAAGTTCCAATCCGTGATAGACGATACAGTATCGTCAGTGGAAGAGCTTCCGCCGTTTGAGGAATATAATTTCCTCTCGTATCTCATCGTCGATAGCGCACTTCAAGCTCAAACACGACCGGTGCCGCGATCGTCTATTTGTAAGAAAACACCATCGCTCTGGTGGGATCAACAATGCACGGAGGTTTACCGTAAAAAGTCCGACGCGTTTAAACTTTTTTGGAAACGCGGAACACGCGAGCATTTCGACGCATACACATCTCTTGAACGCGAACTCAAGAGCCTCATCAAGGCCAAAAAACGGGGTTACTGGCGGCAGTTTGTAGACGGATTGTCGCGCGAATCGTCTATGAATACGCTTTGGAGTACGGCGCGAATAATGCGTAACCGGTCTACTAACAACGAAAGCGAGGAATGCTCGGATCAATGGATTCTTAAATTCGCGCGAAAAGTGTGTCCGGATTCCGTGCCGTCGCAGTTGATTCCTCGCGAAACCGCGAATTCGGTAGACGAAATCAGTCAGCCTTTTTCAATGGTCGAACTTTCACTCGCTCTCCTTCCTGCCCCGGGATCTGATAGAATCAAGTTCAACTTGCTGAAAAACCTCCCAGACGTCGCTAAGAGGCGCATGTTGAACTTGTACAATCAGTTCTTGGAGCTCAATATTGTTCCTGACGATTGGAGACGAGTGAGGGTGATAGCCATTAAAAAGCCTGATAAACCCGCGTCGGATCACAATTCGTATCGGCCCATCGCGATGCTGTCGTGTATTCGGAAATTGATGGAGATCATGATCCTTTTTCGCCTCGACAAATGGGTTGAGACGAACCACCTTCTTTCAGATACTCAATTTGGTTTCCGTATGGGGTAAGGGAACGAACGACTGTCTCGCGTTGCTTTTCTCGGAAATTCAGTTGGCTTTTGCTAAGAAAGAGCAAATGGCTTCTGTGTTCTTGGATATCAAGGGGGCTTTTGATTCAGTATCCGTTGAAGTTCTTTCAGAGAAACTCCACATTTGTGGATTGTCTCCATTAATTAATAATTTTTTGTACAATTTGCTGTCAGAAAAACATATGAGCTTTTCTCATGGAAACTCTACAGCTTTTCGATTTAGCTACATGGGTCTCCCCCAAGGCTCATGTTTAAGCCCCCTTTTGTACAATTTCTACGTTAGAGAAATTGACAATTGTCTTAGTGACAATTGCACGTTGAGACAACTTGCAGATGATGGCGTAGTGTCTATCTTACAGGATAGCTTGGACAATTTGTCTACTTGGGCTATTCAGCTAGGTATCGAATTCTCCACGGAGAAAACTGAGTTGGTCGTTTTTTCTAGGAAGCATAGCCCAGCACAACCGAAGCTTCAACTTTTGGGTGAACCGATCACTCATTCCATGTCTTTTAAATATCTCGGGGTCTGGTTCGATTCCAAATGCACCTGGAGATCCCACATTGAGTATCTGAGACGAAAATGCCAACTAAGGATCAATTTCCTTCGATCAATTACCGGAACGTGGTGGGGAGCCCATCCACAAGATCTTCTGACGTTGTACCGGACAACGATTTTATCGGTTTTAGAGTACGGTAGTTTTTGCTTCCAGTCGGCAGCTAAAACGCACATCATCAAGCTGGAACGGATCCAGTATCGTTGTCTTCGTATCGCGTTAGGATGCATGCACTCGACTCATACTATGAGTCTCGAAGTGCTGGCGGGCATGTTGCCACTATCCGTCCGTTTTTCAGAGTTATCTCTGAGGCTCCTCACCCGTTGCGAAGTAATGAACCCACTGGTGATCGAAAATTTTGAGAAGCTTCTGGAGCTAAATCCTCAAACATGTTTTATGACTTTGTACTACCTATATTTAACACAGGATGTCAGCCCTTCAAGAAATATTCCTAATCGTGTAGTCTTCTCCGATTTCGGCAATTCAGTGAATTTTGATTTATCTATGACGCAGGAAATCCGCGGAATTCCAGAGCATCATCGTCCTATGATTGCTCCGTCATTATACGCTGCAAAGTTTGGCCATGTTGATTCTGCAAGAACGTTTTTCACAGATGGATCTCTAATAGAGGTGTCCGCTGGTTTTGGTGTATTTAATGAATTTCATAGCGCCTCTCGAAAACTTGAAGCTCCTTGTTCTGTGTATGTGGTTGAACTGGCAGCAATTCACTACACTTTGGAAACTATTGCTTCACTTCTTCCAGACCACTACTTTATTTTTACGGATAGTCTCAGTTCTGTCGAGGCTATCCGTTCCATTAGGCCGGTAAGGCACTTCTCGTATTTTCTCTTGAAAATACGAGAACTGCTTAGTGCTTTATCCGTGCGCTCTTTCATCATCACCTTCGCGTGGGTCCCTTCGCATTGCTCAATTTTGGGCAATGAGAAGGCGGATTCACTTGCGAAGGTGGGCGCTATGGAAGGCGACATTTGTGATCGACAGATCGCCTATAGTGAATTTTTCTCTATTTATAGTCAGCAGTCGCTCGTTAGCTGGCAACATCAATGGAGTGAAGGGAGCTTGGGACGATGGCTACATTCAATTATCCCTAAGGTGTCGAAGTTTGCATGGTTCAAAGGGTTGGACTTGAGTCGAGACTTCATACGCGTGATGTCTCGTCTCATGTCCAATCACTATTGTCTAAACGCTCACTTGTTCCGTGTGGGGTTGGGAGACAGCAATCTTTGTGAATGTGGACAAGGTTACCAGGACGCTGATCACATCCTTTGGTCTTGTGCGGAGTATCGTGGAGTCAGATCACATTTTTATGATTCCCTTCGGGCTCGAGGTAGACAACCTAATGTTCCAGTTCGGGATATTTTGGCTAGACGCGATCTGGAGTTTATGAAACTCATATATGTCTATTTAAGGATATTAACCTTAGATTGTAAGTTTGATTAACCTTGTGTTTTGTTTGTGTTTTGTACGTCTGGGGTTTTTTTTTCAATGTTTGTTTTCAAGATGAATAGAAATAATTTCATGCTTTAGGATTAATTAAATAGTTGTATCGTGAACCACATTTAAATCCTCCTTCTTCCCTTTTCCCATCCAAAAAAATTGTAAATCTCCACTAACCTCGAGACGACCTCGAGTACTCGGTCCAGTTCCTTTAACTTTAAATATAAGACAGTAATAATGTATAACGCAAAGGATAACTCGGCTCTGTAAAGTTTATTCGATTGAGCCTGTACAAATAAAGTAACTACAAAAAAAAAAGATATTTTGGAATAATGTCGGTGCCTGTAAAGAGGTTAAACAGAGCTTCATTAGGAGAACAAACGATAATGCTTGTTCGTGATTTTTACAATAGTGACGATATAAGTCATGTTTGTCCAGGGAAAAGAGATTATTTAATATCTAAAAATGATGAAGGCGAAATCTACATACAAAGAAGATTAGTTTTGTGTTACTTACAGGAGGCATACTCCATCTTTAAAAATACATATCCTGATATAAATACTGCATTTTGGCAGGGAAAAGTGGTGCGCATACCGTATGCGTTTGTATATATCATCAGAACCTTAAACTTATTTTTAAAACACTACAAAGCAGACAATCACTCCTAGATGGTGTTAATTCCTATCACGATTTGTTTACAAAAATAATTTGTCAAAATCCAAGTAACAATGCTGGCTGCGGTGTTGCGAAAATTGTTCAGGACCGCTCATTTTGGCCACAGAACTAATGACTTTTAAAAAAGGCCATGTTGAATCAATACAATTCAAACAATGACGTCAAGTAGAGGGATGCATAATGGACTTAGGTGAAATGGACACACTGGAATTTATTGATAGGGCAAATGGATGTAATGTCGGCCTTAGCCTAATTTGCTTAATTTGGACCCATATATAAATTCAGCAATCGACTAAATTTTCAATAGCGACCAAAAATATCCATTAGTACCGTCCCAATGACGCGTTCATCTAGATACAATTGATAAATAGCAGATTTTTAGCGATGGGCCCAATCTTAGATTCATAAGCCAACATTAGAGCCATTTCGCCTACTTTAAAAAAATATATATATTTATTTTATTTCCGCATAAATTAATGGCTGAGCAACAAGAAAATTACTTAAACACGTCAAAAGTATTTTTAAAGCTGCATCATAATTTGTGATTTTTCGGAGAATTATTCTTTCGTTGTGCAGGATGCAGTTCAAGGCCAGAAATAGAAAATTATTTACATTTATTTCATGCATTCATTTACATTCATTTGCCTCTAACTTTTTTCATCAACAGCATTTCACAAAATGATGTATCGAGCTTTAGTAGGTTTTTCCCATAACTCAAATCTGTATCTCTTATGCACCACGAATTAGAGCGGGCAGAACTCGTTACTGTTTTTCAGTGAATGTAAAATACATTCACTGAAAAACAGTAGTGGATTCTGTTTGCTCTGGTTCGTCATGCATAAGAGATACGGATTTGAGTTCCTAACAAAAGTTATAGCTAACAACAAAACCTACAAAAGCTCAATACTTCATTTTGCGGAACTCTGTTGATGAAAAAAGTTAGCCTGTTCAAGGCTTTCATTAGGCAAACGCCCAATGTACTATTCACCTTTGTGCTATTTACTTTAAAGACGAAGAATCGAACGATTTCAAATTTACTAGTTTTATTGCAATTGCTGATTTCACTAAACATAATCATGTCGCAGTTCGTTTATTTCTTACGCATTGTCTGGTGTTAATAAAAAGTAAATTTCCAGACTTTCAACAGATTCACTTTTTCTCAGATGGATCAGGAAACCAATATAAAAATAAGATGACCGCTTTTAATGTATGCAGTTCGTTTATTTCTTACGCATTGTCTAGTGTTCATAAAAAGTAAATTTCCAGACTTTCAACAGACTCACTTTTTCTCAGATGGATCAGGAAACCAATATAAAAATAAGATGACCGCTTTTAATGTATGCAACAAAAAGATTTTGGCATTGCTGCCGAGTGGATTTTTGTTGTTGCAACTTTTCATCGAAAATGCCCTTGAGATGCTTTAGGAGGAGTATTGAAACAAAACGCTGCGAAAGCGAGTTTGCAAGGCCACCATATAACAACGGCCCAAGAACTTTATTCATGGGCTATTTCTGAGCCAGATTCAAAAATACACTATCTTTTTTTTCGGCATCCGATTACAATAAAATGAAAAACAAATTGAAAACCGTTATACACGTGTGAACCAAATTTCGGGTACACAGTCCTTCCATAGTTTTAAGCCTCAAAACAAAAAGTAGGGGAAATGGATGTAATGTCGGCCTAAATGCCCCTAATTTGGGCCCATACATAAATTCAGCAATCGACTATATTTTCAATTGCAACCAAAAATATTCATTAGTACCGTCCCACACGAAACGAAAATCAATTATTTAATTCATGTGTTTCACTTATACATTTTTGCCAAACCATTAGCCTTATACATTCCATAAAACAAACCACATAGGTCCTATTAGAAAGCATAAAAGGTATGTGTGACCGCTTATACATTTCATTTGACACATGATCTTTATTAACTTTTTGCAAGGCGTCTGCTTATTAGTTGACTTATACATTTTATGAATAATCAGCAATGGAAATTTGCCAAAAAATATAAGGAGATTTCTATTCGTGCAATGACGCGTTCATATATAGACTGTTCCAGAAAGTATAAGCACACTTTCAAAATAACAAAAAAGTAATTTTTTTTATAGTTTTAATAATTTTATTTGGCAAATCATATTTGTATTTGTATTTCAAATGATATTTTACTCTCGTTTCATCAACATATTTAATCATAGCCAAGACTCCTAACTTTTCCTCGAACATAACCCATTAGCTTCTGCACAGTGGTACTTCCCACCATTTTGACCACTTTTGGCCAATCTTTTTTGAATTTTTGGATGTCGTCCGCTGATTTCATTAATTTTCGAAGCTTTGCTTTGGTTAAAGCCCAAAAAGTCTCGATTGGCCGTGCCTCCGGGCAGTTTGGCGGATTCATGTCTTTCGGCACGAAACATACATTTTGACTTTTGTACCATTCTAAAGTGTCCTTTGCGTAATGACATGACGCCAAATCAGGCCAAAATACTACTTGACCTTCGTGCTGCCTGATCATCGGCAACAATCGCTTCTGGAGACATTCTTTAACGTATTTCTGAGTGTTCATCGTCTTCGTTGTGATGTACGGACTAAATGTTTTACCACACTCGCATATTGCCTGCCAAACCATAACCTTCTTACCGAATTTTTCGGTAAAAATTGCCTTCTCCGTTTCGGGGATGTCCTTGCCTTCGCTTACAGTATAGAATTGTGGTCCGGGAAGCGTTTTGTAATCTAGTTCCACGTAAGTTTCGTCGTCCATTATTATACACCTAGAATTTCGCGCAAAAACGAATAGTAGAGTTTGCGGGCCCGTGGTTTCACGAACGCGGCCTGTTTTGGGTTCCTTTTGGGTTTTTTCTGCTTCCGCTATCTTTTTAGCCAAAGTCTTTCTTTGGCACGCATGACGTTACTCGACGAGGTCCCTAGTTTTTTCGCAACATCCCGAACGGAAGTAGCTTGTTTTCGTTTGTAGGCATCCCTGATCTTTTTATCGATATCCGGACTTACAGGACTGGATTTCCGGCCACGCTTCGGCGCATCTTCAAGCGTACACTGTTCTATATATTTTTTAATCGCAGTTCGTACCGCTCCGACGCTTACACCCTCTTCCTTGGCCAATTTTCTCAAGTAGAGTCCGCTCACAGTGCACCATTTGTGCACGATACTTTTTCGTTGTTCCGGAGTAAGACCACGCATTTTGACAGGAAACACAAAACTGAGCACTTTTTTGATGCTATGTCATTCAGAAATGTGCAAACAAAAGGACGCAGCCAAAACATGTTGAAATATTTCATTATATTCAAAGTGACCGTTAAAATAAGGTGTGCTCATACTTTCTGGAACAGTCGTTAGATCAAATTGATAAATAACAGATTTTTAGCGATGGGCCCAATCTTAGATCCATACGCCAACTCAGTCTCCTAGCAATTGAAATTATGTGTTTTTTATGGTCTTTAAATTCTGGTTCTTATTTCTTGTAGTTATGCATGTAGGAGATCTGGTGGATAGCTCAGACGATTACGAAAACGCCGATAGTTTCCAGTATAAACTTCAAAGCCTCAATCAAACATTGGACAGTCTAAATGTATCACCGATTCGTAAATATAATGTGGCTCGTGCTAAAAAGTACCCTACTGATAAACTCACTCGTGCCTCAGAGGCGCTGAAAACAGCTTTCGATGCAGTTGTTAACCAGAAGTACCTTGGTACTGATTCAAATGATGCTACGTATGAGGAAACTGGGAAGGAAATGATAGCCCAACTGAAGGATAAATTCAATGCGTGTAGAAATTCAGCTGAAAAAATTCGGATTTTGTCAGTATTGCTGAAATCATGAAGTATTCGTAAGATCCAGGATAGGCATCAGTACTTTCTAATACTAAGTTGTATGTTATTTTCACATGTTCATTCGAATTTGTTTATCCACAGAATAATTCAAATGCTCTTTTCGCTTAGTGAAGAACATGAAAAAATGCATTAAAGTGAACGGTATTATGTGTTCTCCTAACCACAAAAATGGGAGTCCCTTATCTCAAGAGGTTGTGCAGAAAGTGGAAGATTTCTTTCGCGAGGCAGGCGTTAGCAAGGAGTTGGCAGGGAAAAAAGAGTACAAAAGCGTGCATGAGGGAGATAAACGAATCTTAAAACAAAAGCGTTTGGTTCTTGCAAACCTGGGTGAGATATATGCTCTATTTCAGGAAAAATTTCCTGATCAGAAGATCAGTTTCACAAAACTTGCCAAACATCGGCCACCAGCGTGCGTTCTGGCGTGAGCAGCAGGCACGCATACAGTATGCGTGTGTGTTATTAACGAAAATTTTCGACTTAAGTTTACAGGAGCAAAGTTTGACCAAATCGAGGTTGATGGAGCTAAATTATTCACTTCATGCAGAGATTTGTTGAAACGCAACATGTGCAATCCCCAAAAAGAGTCGTGTGGTGATATGGACCCAATTCGTGCTATGATTTGGTCATTCCTGGATGACAGTAGACGCATTTTGCGCCAAATCGAATCGAAGCTGGCAGCACCATCTCAGATTTCAATAAAATTTTCTGGATGTGTAGACTTTGACTAAATAAGCACTTTTGCATACTCAGTTTTTCCAAAATTTATCTGGACTAACATTTGAGAAGGGCCAAACTTTTTCTGCCGATGTTTTTCAAAAAAATATTATGGAAAAATGACAATTCCAACAAAAATATGATGTATGGATGACTTTTAGGAAATTGACCAAATTATCGAAAAAAAAATACTGAAAAAAAATTCATTTGAGACCTACACTGAAACAAATCGATTCTTAAAATTTAAAGTTTAAATCACCCAACAAAAGAAGTGGGCATGGGATCAACGATGATACAAAAAAACTAGTTAGGGAATTTTTAGATGACAATGATATTAGTAGACCTATGCCCGGAACAAATGATTTTGTTTCCGAGTTTAGAAATGGACGAAAAGAACACGTTCAAAAACGCCTGTTAATGATGTCCCTCAAAGAAGCGTACATGATTTTTGTTGATAAATATAAAGATGTTAATATTGGTTTTACTGTATTTACACAATTGCGATCAAAACATTGCATTTTGCTTGATTCTTCTGGTATACATAATGTATGTATTTGTACAATTCATGAAAATGTTAACTTAATGATTAACAGTTTAAGAATTATGTCACAAGATGCAATAATAGATAAAATGCTTTGTAATATTTCTACTAGAACACCTGATTGCTTTTTCCGTGCTTGCGAAAAGTGTGCTTCCAATGAACATATTGAAGAGGAACTTACTTTGCTATTAGAATCAAATGACAAACAAGATGTTGTATTTCAACAGTGGCTGAATACTGATCGTTGTAATTTGGAAACGATTATCAAGCCTGTTGATGAATTTGTTCCGTATCTCATTGATAAAATTAACAAACTTACAACTAATGACTTTAATTACAAACAACAGTCATCTTTTCTAAGAAATAAAAAAGAATCAATAAAAGAAGGCAAAATTCTAGCAATTTGTGATTTTTCTGAAAATTATTCATTCCTTATCCAAAACGCTGCTCAAGGATATCACTGGAATAATTCTCAAGCAACAATACATCCATTTGAAGTTTATTATAAGAAAGACAATAAACTTGAAAATGTTAGCTTCATTATCATATCAGAAGTAATGACTCACGATACAGTTGCAGTTCAGTTGTTCATCTCTTAAATGATAGATTTTATTAAACAATCGATAGATTTTTCTAAAATTACTTTTATGTCAGATGGGGCAGCATCACAATACAAAAATAAAAAAAAAACTTTGCTAGTCTGTGTAGATTTCAGTCAAAGCATGGATTAGAAGCAGAATGCCATTTTTTTGCAACGTCTCATGAAAAAGGTCCCTGTGATGCCATTGGTGGCACTCTCAAGCGAATGGCAAAGAGAGCTAGTCTTGCTCGAGATTATGGAAACACCATAACTACTCCACGAGAATTATATAACTGGGCAGTTGACCAAACAGATAAAAATATCACAAAACTTCGTTTCGAGTACATATCCACTGAAAAGTACATCGAAATGTCAGAAGAACTCGAAGAACTATATAACAGCACAAAGACAATATCTGGCACACAGAAATTCCACAGTTTTGTGCCTATAACTGGTGAAAAAGTAGCGGCAAAAAGGTATTCTAATTCAGAATATGAACCAAAAATATTTAACTTGATAGGAAAAAGGAAAAAATAGCATGTATGAAAATAGGTTTAAAACATTGCAAATATATAAATAAATGATATATGAAAAATCTTGTCTTTTTTCTCTCACATATTATCTAATTTTGCATCAGTAGTAGACAACAGAATAAGGGAATGATATGTTTTTTGACAAGGTCTACATGTCCAAATTGTTTTATTGAACTCTGAGAGGGTGCTGCCAATTCCAAATACGATTTGGCGAGAAATGCATCATGAGCCCTTTTCATATGAAATTCTCGATTAATCAAAGTGAACTTAAGTGCTGATTAGACAAAATTGAATCGCAAATTGAGCTTCATTGGATTCTGAGATGATTTTGAGCTTCACTGGTTTAGTTTTGTGTGAAAATGGCTAATCAAAAAAAAAAATCAAATCAGTTCAGACATGAAAAAGTTTTTGTAAGAAAAACTTTTTTTCCTTAAAAGTGCCCATCTCGCGATGTATGGACGGTTGGTAGTAAACATAATTACCTATTTTGAGGCAAAGTTTCATCAAAATCAAACATGGCCATTTTTTTTAAATCGACTTTAAATTTTAAAAACCGATTTTTTTTTCAGTGTAGGTCTCAAATTAATTTTTTTCAGTATTTTTTTTCGGTAACTTGGACAATTTCCTAAAAGTCATCGATACAACACATTTTCGTAGGAGTTGTCATTTTTCCATAGTATATTTTTGAAAAAAATCGGCAGAAAAAGTTTGACCCTTCTCAAATGTTAGTCTAGATAAATTTTGGAAAAACTAAGTATGCAAAGTGGCATATTTAGTCAAGGTCCACACATCCAGAAAGTTTCATTGAAATCTGAGAGGGTGCTGCCAGCTCCGAATACGATTTGGCGCGAAATGCGTCAGTAGCATTGATGAGGTCACTTACAAACAATGGACACAGCAAGAACTATGTGCTTTGGAGAGTGTAATATCAGAGATTGAACCGTTTGTAGACTGTTTTATTGACGCAATCCCAGCAGTTCGAAAGCACGACTATATTGCTGCGAGTTTTTCAAATTCACTCGAGATAACTTACGTGAAGGTGAAGTCGTTGTAGTTGCTGATTTCTCTGAAAACTATTCCTTTTTTTTCAAGATAGTGTATAGGGAGTTCATTATAATAATTTGCAGGCAACCGTCCACCCTTTTGCTGCCTACACCGTACACGAGAATAAAGTTATACCATTTAAATGCATCATAATTTCCGATACACTAGAGCACAACACAACAACATTTAATGCTTTCCAGCGCCATTTCATAGAGTATCTAATATCCGAGGTACCACAGTTATCCAAAATTTCGTACTTCTCTGATGGCAATATAAAAACCGATTTAATATTATAAACTTGGTTTTCCACTAAAGCGATTTTGGGGTGCCCGCTGAGTAGCAATACTTTGCTACGGCACATGGCAAAGGACCAAGCGATGGGTTGGGAGGAACTTTGAAGAGATTAGCAACGAGAGCTAGTTTACAAGGAGCCACTATTCAGACGCCAAAGGAGCTCTATGACAGGGCAATGAAGAATTGCAACCTAAGCGTTAGATTTGTGTCATCTGAGAACTGTTCCGAAGAAAAACAAATACTGTCAAACCGTTTTGCATCAGCTGAATCTATACCCGGTATTCGTTCAATGCATACAGCAACTCCTTGTTAATACCATTATTGTGAAAACTGTTTCTGGTGCCACAACTGGTTCAGCTTTTAATGTTGTGGCAACGAAACAGAGTAGCATTGATTTTCACTTACGACTGATGACTATTTGACTGATGTGTGAAAATTACTCATTTCACCTTTGTCTGGCATAAGATGGTGCACTGAATGAATATCTAACACGAAATGAAATTGGTCACGTCCAATCCTGAACATTTTTTGTAAAAATTACCAGGTCTATTACACTTACAACTTATTCATATTAGTCGGGGTAATTAGTAAGACGATCACAATCATCACTTAAAATGGATAATTTTATTTCGGCTTTTCAGTCTTCAAGAAAAAGTTACAGTTTTATCATCGCCAACGTTTCAATCCAGGGCTTGGGATCACTTAAAATCAATTTAAAATTTAGTATTGCGTGCCTTAGCTGCAGAAAAATTGGCATCAAGTTCTGGCAGCGATTCCTTTTATGTTTATGTTTGAAACATAAAAGGAATCGCTGCCAGAATTTGATGCCAATTTTTCTGCAGCTAAGGCACGCAATACTAAATTTTAAATTGATTTTAAATGATCCCAAGCCCTGGATTGAAACGTTGGCGATGATAAAACTGTAACTTTTACTTGAAGACTGAAAAGCCGGAATTAAAAAACCCATTTTAAGTGATGATTGTGATCGTCTTAATTCCCAAGCTAAGTCTGTCTCGGCTCATTTGGGAACGTACATAACTTTTTATAATTTTGAACTAGCTGAAGCATTAAACGCATTAAACAGGAAGCGTCAAAACGATGCTGGGTTAACTTTTGTCAAGGCAATTTTCAAGGATACAGTTCATAATGTCTAAAGGAGACGAAGAGCATACATTTAAGAGAATACATTTAATAAGTGATTGTTCGAGTGCTTTTTCAATCAGGCGATATCTCTATACCAGTGGATCTCAAACTTTTTTCGTTTGCGACCCGATTTGATAAATTCCATAAGCTCGCGACCCACCAATATTGAATACAGATGTTGCAAGGCAGGACTGGCCAACCTTTCTTAACATGCTTTTTTAAATGGCTGTATTTATGTTCGATGAACATGATTCATTCTCATTCATTCTGGGCTAAAATTGATAATGATGAATCTAATTGAGCTAAAATGATATAATTTGTGAGATCCAGAAGCCATTTCCGGCCTGCGAGCTACCCGTTGGGTAGCACTGTTGTAAGGTCAAAATGTCCTTAAAAATTCCAAAATTACTTTAAAACGCGAAAAAGCTCATAATCCAAAAAGCAGAATAGCATTGAAATGGCATAAAAATGCAAAAAATTCACTCAAACAAAACTTAAGTCCAAAAATGGCTTTAAATGTGCGAACACACATAAAGAGTCATCCAAATGTCATCCAAGTATTAACATTAATTAGGATTCGTAACGCCAAAATAGTTTCAAAAATAAAAATAAATGGCTTCAAAATGCTGAAATTGGTAATGGCCTCAAAATCGGTAAACTAGCCCAATTCTCAGAATCACGCCAAAACAAAAACGCAAAAATAAACATACAATCTGAAATGCCATAATAATCCTGGTATAATAATCCTGAAAAGGAAACCACCGCCCTCGTAATAGTCTTGAAACTTCAAAATGGTGCTAAAAACGCCAGAAATTGGCGAAACGAATTAAAAAAGGTCTAGAATTTTCAGATGGCCCCGATGGCCTTAAAAAGGGCCGGAAAATGCTAGAATTAATTTATAAATTAAATGATTGAACAGCCATGAAAATACCGAAACAACCTGGGGATGCGACAAATCTAAATTTCAATTTATATGGTCAGAAAATTTCACGTTTGCGAATCAATCTACAAAAAATCTTTTTTCATCTCTTGCATCTAAATCCATCTTCACATATTGCACTCCAACTTTTTGCAGGAAATCTTCAATAATCTTCATCAATCTTCTTTTTATCTACTAAGCGTGCGCGCATCTTACAACAGTCAAGTGACATTTTTCCTGTATCGAAGATAGAGTCGCACTCCTCGGAAACAGCCTGAAAAACGCCCAAAGACCGAAGGGAAGAGTGACTCTATTAAAAATACAGTGCAATTTTTTATTTAAGATGCGCTCGCGATGGGTAAATGAAAAGAAGATTAATGAGGATTCTGTAGATTTCCTGCAAAAAGATGGACCACGATGTGTGAAGATGGATTTAGATTAGTCCTGTGCGCCTCCGCGCCGCGCAACCGATACTATTTCACACGCCGCCGCCGTTATAATTTTGGATACGCCGTCAATGTAATATTTTTTTTATATTATTTAAATTTTGAAAGATGCATTTATCGGCAACCATTGCACATAATAAAACACAAACAAGGTTCAAGTTACAAAAACAATACCGTAAACTCCCGGTAAACTGACACGCCGTGCACATTATTTCTGGAACGATGCGAAACGGAACGCAGAATCAAAAAGCAAATAAGGCTACCAGAGACTCCTTTTCTGATGGCCATAGGGTTACTAGAACTTTAAATTAAAAATTAAACCACGAGTCCGCATCGTGCTCTCTTGCTGTGCGGATCTATTTGCTTTTTTTCTGAAGGAAGTGTTACTACTACCTAAAGCTATAACAAATTTAAATAGCACTTTTCAGTGCTCAACCTGTAAAATGTCTACCTTGATCACCTCTTATTCCTCTTCGATCCTTTTTTGGACCCTACCTAAGGTAATCCTTCTTGGATATCGATTTGGAAAATTCCTCTTCGATCCTTCAGATTCTTAAGTCGATTTAGTTAATAATTTACTGCCGCCATGGCGCCTAAGCGCAAATAAAAGGACAAACTCTTGATCCCCTTCGGATGAAATTAATATCAGCAATCAATTTGATTTGCTCACGAATGATGAGAATGATCCATCATCCAAGAAAAATTCTAGTAAATTCTAGTTGTACCACTCCAAGTAATCAAAATGAAAATTAAATCCCGTCCTGGAGATTCGCGCAACGGGATTTCTAATGCTTTTTATTTAGTTCACTTCAAGTCTAGTGAACTAAACGACCTTAAGGCCTTGGAAAAATCTAGCCTAATGCTCAATGTCCGAGTGAAGTGGGAACACTTCAGGAAGACTGGAGGAAATTTCCAAAACCTCACCCAGTGCCGTAAGAGCCAGGGATGCGGTCACGGAACTAAAAATTGCTACATGCCAACTAAATGCATGAATTGTGGTGATTCCTCTCACGCAAAGGACGACTGTCCTGTGAAGGAAGATCATAAGAAATTTAAATGTTCAAATTGTGGTGAAAACCACAGATCCAATATTTGGGAATGTAAAACTCGCAAAGCGATCCTACAATCTCGTTCTAAGCGACAGGTAGGAAACACTCCACTTTCCCGACCAGTTATAAATTCCTCTGCCTCCTAAATAAATGTGATAGCCTATGTTGGCAAGTTGATTAATTTTGGTTTCCTCCTTAGATATTCTACTTATTTTACTATTGAGCTTTAATTCAATTTAGTTATTATACCGCACATATCAATCATTTTAAAATTTCGCGACCATACCGAACAAATTCTAAACCAAATAAGTTCAAAAAACTTTTGGTACGCTCTACCGAATTACGAATCACTTCTGCGTAAGCTCCGTATACGTAGGCGCGTTGAATCCGAGGGCCGCGAAAAGTTAAACATGCATCAATACCACATAAGGAAAGATCGATTTTACAGTCACGTAGGGTTTAGTTCATAGATTAACATTGACTGCTGTTTACAAACACAGCAAAAAATAAATTTTAATATTACATCCAAGAGGATGCACTTCAATCATGTCGAAAATCTCATATAATTTTTATGGCCACACAAATAAACAAATGCAGTAAAAGCAGCGTAAAGTCAGCACATGCACTGTATTAATGATAATTTTGCCCTTTTTGGCAAGTAATATTGCACCATATTTTCGGACTTCACCACGAACCACCTTTGAGTTCGGTCGCGCGTTCTAAGCGTTCTTGTATATATTTTACCATTTAAACTTTATTTTATTTTTCATACCTTTTAATAACTGACCCGTGCGCGAGCCCCGCGTTAGCATTTTCAAGTAGCAAATTAGTATAATTATAAACTATTAGTAAATAGTTTTTTTATCCGCATCGACCGCATCGACATACCATTATTAATCCTCAAATTGCAGAAAATAGGAATGGAGCCTGCACAGCAAAAAAATAATTTTGATATCACATCAAAGTGGATGCACTACAATCATGTCGACAATTTCATGTAATTTTTATGACCACATAAATAAACAAATGCAGTAAAAACAGCGTAATGTCAGTTCATGCATTGTATTAATGATAATTTTGTCCTTTTTAGCAAGTAATATTACACCATATTTTCGACATGATTGTAGTGCATCCACTTTGACGTGATTTTTTTTTTTGTAATTACTTTATTTGTACAGGCTCAATCGAATAAACTTTACAGAGCCGAGTTATGCTTTGCGTTATACATTGTTACTGTCTTATATTTAAAGTTAAAGGAACTGGACCGAGTACTCGCGGTCGTCTCGAGGTTAGTGGAGATTTACAATTTTTTGGATGGGAAAAGGGAAGAAGGAGGTTTTAAATGTGGTTTACGATATAACTATTTAATTAATCCTAAAGCATGAAGTTATTTCTATTCATCTTAAAAACAAACATTGAAAAAAAAAAAAACCCCAGACGTACAAAACACAAACTAAACACAAGGTTAATCAAACTTACAATCTAAGATTAATATCCTTAAAGTAAACATATATGAGTTTCATAAACTCCAGATCGCGTCTAGCCAAAATATCCCGAACTGGAACATTAGGTTGTCTACCTCGAGCCCGAAGGGAATCATAAAAATGTGATCTGACTCCACGATACTCCACACAAGACCAAAGGATGTGATCAGCGTCCTGGTAACCTTGTCCACATTCACAGAGATTGCTGTCTCCCAACCCCACACGGAACAAGTGAGCGTTTAGACAATAGTGATTGGACATGAGACGAGACATCACGCGTATGAAGTCTCGACTCAAGTTCAACCCTTTGAACCATGCAAACTTCGACACCTTAGGGATAATTGAATGTAGCCATCGTCCCAAGCTCCCTTCACTCCATTGATGTTGCCAGCTAACGAGCGACTGCTGACGATAAATAGAGAAAAATTCACTATAGGCGATCTGTCGATCATAAATGTCGCCTTCCATAGCACCCACCTTCGCAAGTGAATCCGCCTTCTCATTGCCCAAAATTGAGCAATGCGAAAGGACCCACGCGAAGGTGATGATGAAAGAGCGCACGGATAAAGCACTAAGCAGTTCTCGTATTTTCAAGAGAAAATACGAGAAGTGCTTTACAGGTCTAATAGAACGGATAGCCTCGACAGAACTGAGACTATCCGTAAAAATAAAGTAGTGGTCTGTAAGAAGTGAAGCAATAGTTTCCAAAGTGTAGTGAATTGCTGCCAGTTCAGCCACATACACAGAACAAGGAGCTTCAAGTTTTCGAGAGGCGCTATGAACTTCATTAAATACACCAAAACCAGCGGACTCCTCTATTAGAGATCCATCTGTGAAAAACGTTCTTGCAGAATCAACATGGCCAAACTTTGCAGCGTATAATGGCGGAGCAATCATAGGACGATGATGCTCTGGAATTCCGCGGATTTCCTGCGTCATAGATAAATCAAAATTCACTGAATTGCCGAAATCGGAGAAGACTACACGATTGGGAATATTTCTTGAAGGGCTGACATCCTGTGTTAAATATAGGTAGTACAAAGTCATAAAACAAGTTTGAGGATTTAGCTCCAGAAGCTTCTCAAAATTTTCGATCACCAGTGGGTTCATTACTTCGCAACGGGTGAGGAGCCTCAGAGATAACTCTGAAAAACGGACGGATAGTGGCAACATGCCCGCCAGCACTTCGAGACTCATAGTATGAGTCGAGTGCATGCATCCTAACGCGATACGAAGACAACGATACTGGATCCGTTCCAGCTTGATGATGTGCGTTTTAACTGCCGACTGGAAGCAAAAACTGCCGTACTCTAAAACCGATAAAATCGTTGACCGGTACAACGTCAGAAGATCTTGTGGATGGGCTCCCCACCACGTTCCGGTAATTGATCGAAGGAAATTGATCCTTAGTTGGCATTTTCTTCTCAGATACTCAATGTGGGATCTCCAGGTGCATTTGGAATCGAACCAGACCCCGAGATATTTAAAAGACATGGAATGAGTGATCGGTTTACCCAAAAGTTGAAGCTTCGGTTGTGCTGGGCTATGCTTCCTAGAAAAAACGACCAACTCAGTTTTCTCCGTGGAGAATTCGATACCTAGCTGAATAGCCCAAGTAGACAAATTGTCCAAGGTATCCTGTAAGGGTCCTTGCAGGTCAACCTCTTTTGGCCCTGTGATAGACACTACGCCATCATCTGCAAGTTGTCTCAACGTGCAATTGTCACTAAGACAATTGTCAATTTCTCTAACGTAGAAATTGTACAAAAGGGGGCTTAAACATGAGCCTTGGGGGAGACCCATGTAGCTAAATCGAAAAGCTGTAGAGTTTCCATGAGAAAAGCTCATATGTTTTTCTGACAGCAAATTGTACAAAAAATTATTCATTAATGGAGACAATCCACAAGCGTGGAGTTTCTCTGAAAGAACTTCAACGGATACTGAATCAAAAGCCCCCTTGATATCCAAGAACACAGAAGCCATTTGCTCTTTCTTAGCAAAAGCCAACTGAATTTCCGAGGAAAGCAACGCGAGACAGTCGTTCGTTCCCTTACCCCTACGGAAACCAAATTGAGTATCTGAAAGAAGGTGGTTCGTCTCAACCCATTTGTCGAGGCGAAAAAGGATCATTTTCTCCATCAATTTCCGAATACATGACAGCATCGCGATGGGCCGATACGAATTGTGATCCACGCGGGTTTATCAGGCTTTTTAATGGCTATCACCCTTACTCGTCTCCAATCTTCGGGAACAATATTGAGCTCCAAGAACTGATTGTACAAGTTCAACATGCGCCTCTTAGCGACGTCTGGGAGGTTTTTCAGCAAGTTGAACTTGATTCTATCAGATCCCGGGGCAGAATTGCCACACGAGAGCGAGAGCGACCATTGAAAAAGGCTGACTGATTTCGTCTACCGAATTCGCGGTTTCGTGAGGAATCAACTGCGACGGCACGGAATCTGGACACACTTTTCGCGCGAATTTAAGAATCCATTGATCCGAGCATTCCTCGCTTTCGTTGTTAGTAGACCGGTTACGCATTCTTCGCGCCGTACTCCAAAGCGTATTCATAGACGTTTCGCGCGACAATCCGTCTACAAACTGCCGCCAGTAACCCCGTTTTTTGGCCTTGATGAGGCTCTTGAGTTCGCGTTCAAGAGATGTGTATGCGTCGAAATGCTCGCGTGTTCCGCGTTTCCGAAAAAGTTTAAGAGCGTCGGACTTTTTACGGTAAACCTCCGTGCATTGTTGATCCCACCAGAGCGACAGTGTTTTCTTACGAATTGACGATCGCGGCACCGGTCGTTTTTGAGCTTGAAGTGCGCTGTCGACGATGAGATTAGAGAGGAAATTATATTCCTCCAACGGCGGAAGCTCTTCCACTGACGATACTGTATCGTCTATCGCGGATAGGAACTTAGTCCAATCGATGTTACGGGTTAGATCATACGCGACGTTAACGGATTCTGACGAGTTGAACCAACTGGCAATCGAAATTTTGATCGGCAAATGATCACTACCGTGCGGATCCTGGATTACATGCCAAGTGCAATCCAACGATAGTGAATTGGAGCAAAAGGTGAGGTCTAATCTGCTACCATTTGAGGATGGACCAGCCAAACGTGTTTCTTCTCCATTGTTAAGGATTGTCATGTTGAAGTTGTCGCAGAGATCATAAATCAAAGTAGAACGGTTATCATCGTACAGCTCCCCCCAGCCTGTACCGTGGGAGTTAAAATCTCCCATGATCAACCATGGAGCGGGAAGTACCGCACATATGTCGAAAAGTTGTTTGCGATTAACAGAGACTCTAGGAGCAATATATACAGAAGCAATACAAAGGCTCTTACCTTTAATGGTAGCCTGACATGCGACAACTTCAATACCGGGGAATTCGGGAAGATTCACTCTATAGAAGGAATGGCACTTTTTGATCCCCAAAAGTACCCCTCCTCCACGTGAATCCTCACGATCCAATCGAATAATGTTAAAATCGTAAAAAGGGAGATCAATTTCTGAAGAGAGCCATGTTTCACAGAGGGCAAATGCATCGCAATTATTGTTATGGACTAAATACTTGAACGAATCTAATTTCGGAATAAGACTTCGACAATTCCACTGTAGAACAGTGATCAAATCCCCGACCTCGTTTGGAAAATTATCCATCGAAGGAGATGATAGCTGCAAGAAGGGGCCATTTTGAAGTCAATTGCTTCAAGAAGGATTTCACAGTGGGAAGCAATGTGAGGACAATGCTTTTCAGAGGATCAGAAATGTTGAGGTATTTGAGAATACCGTCCACAATGTCATCAAATGAGAACAACCCAGATGAAGAAGGGGTTTCTGTTCTTAAAATTGGGGCATCAGGGGTTTTGGATGTCCCCGGAAGTGGTGGAAAATCCTGGGTATAGTCAGTTCTGCGGAATCCAGGAGGAGTAGAAGTCTCCTTTTTTCCACCACTCCTTGATTTAGGCAAGCTGATTTGGGGTTCTTTATTTGCAACAATCCGCGAACGGATGCGCTTTCGTTTCCGTGCAGAACCTTCCGGAAAACTGAAAGAAGTTCCCTCCTCAGCCAAGTCAGAGTCAGTCTCGTCATCTGACAAAAGAGAAAAGGGATTTTTGTCATTGGTCGATGGCGTGGCTGTCTTAAGCATTTCTGCAAAAGACCGCCTGGAACGTTCCTTAAGGAAGCGTTTCATTTTGTCCCGAGCTGTTTGTACGCCGGGCACGACGAGAGAGCATGAGGAGGAGTTCCGTTGCAGTACACGCATTTTGGTGCAGTAGCTGCGCAGGCGCCATCCTCATGCTTCTCCCCGCATTTGGAGCAGCGTGCCTTGTTGCCGCAGTGGGAGGCCGTATGTCCCAACCGCTTACAATGCTGGCAGTTCATGACCCGAGGTACAAACAACCGCACAGGAAGACGAAGTTTTCCCAGCTCGATGTATTGAGGAAGGGCAGATCCAGAAAAGGTCACCCGAAACGAGTCTGTGGGGGTAAAACTCTTTTTACCCTCGCTGAGCGATACTGACTTCATTCTATGAACGGCCAGTATCTTTACCGGAGGAAGCAAGGGGTTCTTGAATCGGCCAACCGCTTGCTTCTCCAGTATCTCGGGGTTCAGGCTCAGCCTCAGTGACCACGCCTTCGATCTCCACATCAGAGGCTGGGATGTACACCCTATATTCCAGTGTGAAAAACTGGGAAACAGCAATTTCATTAGCCTGTTTCAAGTTAGCGACGGTCACACGAAGTTTGTTGTGCCTAACCTTCGTTATTTCGGTCACGGCAGAGAATCGCTTTGTCAGATCATCAGATATCTGAATAACATTCAAGGGTTTGTTTTTGGGCTGAAAATAGACAACCCATGGGCCAGTCGAGTCATTCGGGTAGGCCCGCAATCTGGAGCTTTTCTCAGCCTGCCCATTGTCAGACTGAGACGACGAACCAGGGATGACATCATCATTCTTCTAAGATGAATGGTCATCCATGTCGTCTTCTGACAAAACATCCATTTTGTTCAACTAGTGGGAGCGCAAAACGCTCTCCCACTGAACGCACAGACACAATACACAGAAAACACTACAAACACAGAAATACAAAACGAAAATTTAACTAATGGGGGTGTAAAAGAAACAAGAAAAAACAAAAACTTATCTGATAATCCTATACTACTACCACCGAGCGTTATATGTGTAGGCGTTTACACCGATGGCTGGGAAGCGACGCGCAGCGTGGATGACCTTCGCTGTGGTGCACTTGATCGAGGCGCGGCACTCAGCGCACACAGGCGCACGATGATTGATGAACGATGTAGATGTAGAAACGGGTGCTCACACTCGATGATGATGATACGTGAGCGGGTATGCGTAAGCGCGTATGCGTGACCACGCAACGATGATGCCCAAATTTGTTTGCGAATTTTCAATAGCACGGATTAATCTTTCCGAAAATGGCACTTTCTACTAAAAAAAACTCACTTTTCGATCAATTTACCGGGAACTATGCCAGGAGTCACTTAGTGAGAAAAAAACTGATAAATTATATCAAGCGAATACCGAAAAAACTTCCAAAACAACGGAGCGCGAAACAAGTCGACCGTACTTCTTGCTAGGACGCAGTGGGATCCATTCACTTTGACGTGATATCAAAATTATTTTTTTTATTTTTTTTTGCTGTGTGGACTTTTGAATTGGCTTCAATCATACCTAACACATCGTAAACATGTAGTCCGCTTTCAAAATAAACTTTCAGAACCAATTTCAGTCACCTCTAGGGTACCCCAGGGTTCTCATTTAGGCCCACTTCTTTTTATTTTGTACATAAACGACATTTCCTACATACTTAAAAAAATAAAATTACTTGTATATGCAGACGACATGAAGCTCTTTATGGAAATAAGTAATTCTAGCGATGCAGAAGAATTCCAGAATGAAATCAATATATTCCACACCTGGTGTAGTAAAAGTCTACTTCAACTGAACGTAAAAAAATGTACTGCAATAGCATTTAGCAGAAAAATTGAAACACCGCATATTGAAATATCATTAGGCAACCAAATAGTAGAAAAAAGCAAAATTGTAAGAGATCTAGGTGTAATCCTAGACTCCAAACTAACTTTTATAGAACATTATAATACTATCATTAGTAAAGCAAACAGAATGTTAGGTTTCATCAAAAGGTTCAGTCATAATTTCGAAGACCCATACACTATTAAGCTATTATATACCACATATGTAAGGCCAATTCTGGAATACTGCCACCTATTATGGAATCCATACATTTCCATACACGAAAAACGCATAGAATCTGTCCAAAAACAATTCCTTTTATATGCTTTACGTAAATTGAATTGGACTGCTTTTCCATTACCATCTTATGAAGCGCGCTGTATGCTCATCAATATACAAACACTTAAGGAGCGCCGCCAATTTGCAATGCTTTTCTTCATCAACTACATTATTTCAATGCGCATAGATTCGGCAGAAATTCTCGCACAATTAAACTTTTACACACCTTGTCGATATCTTAGAACACGGAATTTATTTTCAGAAAAATCGTACAGAACAAACTATGCAAAAAATAGCCCAATCAATCGAATGATGCGCCTATATAATTTGCATTGCGGAACTATTGACATCACTATGTCCAAGCAGCAAATAAAAACTAAGCTAAAACAGAATAGAATTAATGCATAGTATGTAAGTAAACATTGTAATAATCATTGTATGTAGTCTACACTGGCTTGACGAAATGGAAATAAATAGATGGGAAATTAAAATTATTTTTTTGCTGTGAATGTAAGTGCTTGAACACTAAGAAATAAGTTGACTCAAATACTTTAACCGCATATACCAGTGATTTCACGTATTGAGAGAATAATATAGTAATCGAGTACAATAAACTCAGGGAAAACAAAACCTACCAAAGATTAAAAGTTATTAATTGTTACATACCTCTAATTTTAGTTATTTCCTAAACTATTCCTCTCCTTGTTAAGCTGAGTAATGCTATCTGTCTGCTTGCGTTTTCTTATTGAGCTAAATAGGAAGATTTATTCTACAACTTTAAAGTCTAGTTGCCTCCCTAAGCGGACCCCCCGCATCCTTATTATTTTGTTAATCTTCTTAATGTTATTAGACTTTCTGAAGTTTCTTATTTAAGTTCATTTGATACTATCTCATTATTCTAATTTAATAAATAATTGAAATATCTAATTCACATAATCAGTCATAACCTATACTTTATTAAGTACCTGCACTTGTGCTTGTAATCTAAAATTAAACGTGTTTCAAGTAGTTTTGATTTTGACCTATACCTATTTATTATATCTTAGTTCGAGCCAGGTGACACCTTCAAGTGACTAAAATGCTTCATTTGAAGTTAGTTTCCTAGCTGATTTTTAAATTATTTAGGGTATATACTCCAACTATGCTCACACGCTTCCACTATGTCGCACCACAAAAATACGTATGGGTATGTCACAAAAGAAGCACGCCACAGTGGAAATCCCGAGCCATAGTTCAAACACTTATCCCAAATCAAAATGAAGCACGTATAATACCATGTACAAAAATTTCCAGTCGGCGCGCCGCCGGGATGTTCTGAGGAATAACATATCTAATCACGCCTTCCTTCGGAAGGGAAGTAAAGCCGTTGGCTCCCGGTTCATGAGTTGATGGGTCGATAGGTAGGGTCCAGGTGTGGGAGCTGCCTTCCTGGCGTCGGTAGCATTGGTGCTCAGCACGGAAAACAAGATCGACGAAAAACAAATCCAAGGAAAAAAGAAATGTACAAAAATGGTGTTTAACATTGTGCCCTGAGTAATACCTCAAAGAAAACAACAATGAAAGCTTGTCACGCAAATAGAAGGAGCACCGTTGGGCACTTTCTGAAATATTTCAATAGTATAATTCCCTTGCAAACCCAAATAAATCAATATGCGTAAAAATAAATAAAATACTAGTGATTAGCGGCAAAACCCGCCATTATCGCACCCAACGTCAGTGCCTATACGTAAGCGTACTACGACGCGGCTCTCAATCAAGGAGTAACGAGAGGGGAAGCTTATTTTTGAGCTATAATTTTATTGCAGCGAATATATTAATATATTAAGTTTTCTATAAAAAACAAGAAAATATGTAACAGCGTAAAGTTGTCATACTCAAATAGGAGGAGCGGAGGGTGAAGTTTAATCTGCATAGTTTTTTGATACTTGGGCTTCAAGAAGGCTAGATGATGTTGTGTTCCCATTGCCACATTCTCCCATATAAACAAAAAATAAAATAAAGCAAAATAAAGTTAAAATAAGCTATAACTTTGCAATGCATTATTGTAGAGACTAACGGTTTTCTACAAATACGTGTGTTTTTACTGTTTTAAGATTATTTAGAACATTATATGCTTCAAATATAAAAGAGTAAAAAACTATGTATGAAAAACCTACAAAAAAGTGAAAAATATATGAAAAACCATAAAAAATAAGGTTATTGTACTCAAATTTGGGAAGAGAGCGACAAATGAAACCTTCTCAACTTTATAGTACTTGAGCTAAGCTTCAAGAAAAAAAGTTGGTTTTGTGTCCTTACTTGCCCCATTCTCTCCTAAAAGCTTATGAAGTAATGGAAAAATAAAGATAAAAGTTGTTATAACTTTACAATGAGTAATTGTAATGATTCATGATCTACAGCAAAAACGTGTGTTTTGATTGTTTGAACATTGTATACTTAAAAAATGAAATTTAAAGAAGTTAAGTATGAAAAACTTCCATAGAAAAAGCTCCATAACTCTGAAAATACAGGATTTAGAATTTTGACGTCTTGAGTGAAGTTGCTTGTTTTTACATTGTCTACAACTTTGTTGAAGACATCGTTCCTCTATATCCTCAAAGAAAAAAGTTAGCGTTTTTATTTTTTGCATAGTAAGACACGACTAATTTTTGACAGTATTACATTATGTAAGATATTTATACAAACATTTTTTCCGAAGACACTATATAGCTAAAATGTAAAGGCTAGGCTCTAGGACTAAAGTTCCACTTTCGCCGCAGAGGCAAAAATGGTTTCTACGCCGTCGATGAAAGGACCGGCGCACAGGTCTAATTTAGATGTGTGAACGAAAACAAAAATTTTTTTTTTGCGGATTTATTCTCTAGCGTGAGATTTGCAAGCTTCTTAGGATTGAGATTTAATTGTGTCGTATTGGAAATTCCAAATGATTTTGAAAATATTTAAGAATATAAGATGCCGTTATAAATTATTTTACAAAAATGTTACTGCTTGGTTTGAAATAAATTGTTTAAGAACCATTTTAGCAAATTTTCATTCATTTTAATTTTATGTCATTTTAACTAGCAAAACAATAAAATCCAATAGGTTGATTTTATAATTTATAGTAATTTCAATAAAATTTTAAATCCACATAAATTTTGCACTAAACTTCAAAATTATACGGCCAAGTTGCCTTAAATTCTGCGACCCACCTGAGGGTAGCCCTCGACCTACCGGTTGGTCGCAACCCATAGATTGAGACACGCTGCTCTATACGATATCAAAGGTAATATCTTAAGCTATAAAATGTACCAATGTTTCCTATTCGGAAATAGTGCAGAGAGTAAATTTAATAATTATATTCTACTATCAAAGATACCTGCATTATCAAAGATACCCCGTTCTACGGTACCATTATAATGTTGCGAAAAATAAATGTTTCAGTCTCTAGAAGAGATTTCAACTGCAAGAAGATGTCACACACCAGTAATTTTTTTAAAACAGGTTTAGGGGAAACGCACCAGTATTGGCCATAGGTTCCTATTTTGGCCACAGCTCAGTAAATCGATTAAATTACACTATTCATGCATTTTGTGGTCGAAATGTTTATGTACACCGATGAATATGATTTGTACCAACTAACTTATCGCAACTGAACATCTCTAAATTGTAAACAACGTGAAATATCGTCAAAAAGTGACCAAAATAGGAACATGACCAAGACTGGTGCGTTTCCCCTATAACATCCTTTATTTTCACGTACATAGCTGCTTGAAATTGGAAACAAATTTAATTTCAAGCTGACATTTTTATACACTTAAAGACAAAATTACTTAAAGATGTGTTCATTTTATCCATTGAGAATACCATACGTGTGAAATCGGTGACACTTACTCTGCCTCACCCTGTATTCATATTTTGTTGTTTACTGTACCATCTTTCTATATAGAGTAAATCTATTTATTAAAGAGCCTGAATTTATAAAGAGACGACATCTTATCCATTTGACAGGTCTTCTGCTCGATTGGAATGACTTTTCCTATGACTTTGACAGACAATCGATTGTTCCAATTTTGACGTATCGTCTCTTTATAAATTGAGGCTCTTTACTATTTATGTTTGCAACTCAGCAGATTTTTCAGCGTCAATGAAAAAGAAATAATTAATTTAGTTGTAAATTCTCTGATGTGTCAGGAAAACAATATCTTCTAAAATGTCATTAAATTTATGTTCGATGAAATTTATTTCCCCCAACGTTAATTGATCTTAACTGCTCCTTTTTCCTGTTTCGCGTACGAAAGACTGTCCTATTAGGGATAAAGTGAAGGCATAAATAAACTTGTTTTGCCCCAACCACTGCCGTCACACTTTGATCCTATGATATGATTTTGTCCTATTTCCTGGCGCATACGGTGGGCTAACGGGAGACAGCTTACAGAATCCCGTTTGGAGTGAATTTTAGCGAAAGAAAATCGCTTTTCATTAAGGAACAGCCATTAGTTTGGATGCCGCAATTTGAGAAGCGCACTTTTATTTGTGGGCTGTGGACGATCCTAGTTTTGAAACCATTTGAAAGCGTCGTGTAAGTAAGATCTGAAAGGTAGGAGCACAAATAACAGAAAATGCAATGTGGTATATGAAAAAGGCATTAAACACAAATGACAATAAATTTTAGTTAGAGTTTGCAATAAATTTGGACGCAAATTGCCAGCAAACGACCATAGCAAAGCCGACCGAAGCAAATTAACCATACAATTTTTATTAGGGTTGGCATTGCACTTCCCTAATAAAAACTGTATGGTTAATTTGCTTAACGACGTGTTCTGGGTATCATCCAAACCATTTGTGGAATAGTTCAATGATTTGGGTTATCGTTCGTTTATGGTTATTTTTTATAAGGGTTGCCAACACTGCACTTAAACTTTACCGTGAAGGTACTATATATATATACATAAATATATATATATATATATATTTTTTTTTTCTTTGGTTTGTTTTCCGTCGATCTTGTTTTCCGTGCTGAGCACCAATGCTACCGACGCCAGGATGGCAGCTCCTGGCAGCTCCTGGACTCTACCTTTCGACCCATGACTCATGAACCGGAGACCAACGGCTTTACCAACGGCGTGATCAGAGATGTTATGCCTCAGAACATCCCGGTGGCGCTGACTGGGATTGATCCCAGGCCTTCTGGGGTGAGAGGTAATCACGCTTACCACTACAATACCGGCGCCGCTAAGGTACTATATCTGACTGATTAAAAAAAATAAATGCTTTGTTTATTTAGAAAATCAACCATCGATGAATTACTTTGAAATTATTGTGTCACTAATAATCGGAGAAAAATGTACAACTGGACCACACAAAGTTTCCAGCTTGACACAAAAAGTTCCTATAAAAATGTAGTTTCAATAAAGATAGTTTGTTTAAGATTTCATTTAAAACATAACGTTATAATATTTAATCGATGGCCTTTTCAGATGCATTGCATTGTGTGGCATTATAAACATGCATTCGGGTGCTAGAAGTTTTCCATTTACAATTTATTCTCGAAAATATGAACGTGTTATTAAACGATATGATTCAGTTGCACATTTAAAGATTTTGATGTGGGATCCTAGGGTCATTATCGTTTTAGGATCCGTTCAATGAATGAGTTGAACTTGTCCGGTTGTCCAAAGAAATTTTGCAACTCTTGTGAATCGGAGGAGGCAAACTAACGCTAATCCTGTTAGTAGCCGATTTTTTTGTGATTTATCTTCCCTGTGAATTCAATATTTAATACAAGCATGGTAAAAATTCTGTAATACAACCGGAACATTTGTGAAGTAGGTGGTTACAGACGATTTTACGATTAAAAATTGATTTTCAACACATAAATCGATGAAATCTGGTCAACCAATATCTTAGCTTATTTGATAAGGTCGATGAAGTTTGACGCTTTTGAACGATTATTTTTTTCTTTTGATCATTGACCAAAAAGGCTAGACTAAATAAAAATCATTAGAAATCCCGTTGCGGGGGATTTCATTTTGATAAATAGGACAGGCACAACTGCCAGTTCATCTTTGGTCTGATCCAGAGATTCACCACTGGGCAGTCCTTTCATGACAACCTTGAACACACGTTCAGTTTTGGTGTCGTAAGTAAAAAAAAATGCTGCTTTTCAGTAAGATACTTGATAAGACATTTCAATCCGTCCAAGATTTCAGCCTAGCGAGGCCGGTGGTGTAGTGGTAAGCGTGATTACCTCTCATCACAGCAGGCCTGGGTTCAATCCCAGTCGGCGCCGCCGGGATGTTCTGAGGCATAACATCTCTGATCACGCCTTCCTTCGGAAGGGAAGTAATGCCGTTAGTCCCCGGTTCATGGGTTGATGGATCGAAATGTAGGGGCACACACTAGTCTTTCAATACTACACAGCATGCTGACCAAATATTTAAAATCTTGCCATTACTGCATTAAAAACTGTAAATACACCCTCAATTTCAATCAATTCTTTAATTATTCACATTACTTTATATCTAAATTATTTTCTATATAGTTAAATTATTTGTCATTACATAAATTATCGTTCATTTGTAAATTACTTTCAATACCGCTAAAAGTATTTCAATTCAAATTATTACTGTCTTCAAGGTATTTAAATTACTACGATATATTTTAAATAGCGGCGCCGGTGGTGTAGTGGTATGCGTGCTTGCCTATCACTCCAGCAGGCCTGGGGCATGAAGTAGTTCGCCTCCTCGTGGTGTGCCCTGGAAACGTTAATTATCGAACCCAAGAGAGAGATATTGCAGCTAAACGAACTACAGCAGAGTAAAGACACTGGAGCCCCATCCAGCTCGTCCCAGGAGGTCGATAAGCCCTGCACAAATCCTCGTTGCGTAAAGGCAGGAGTGACACCGGGTTCTTAGAGTGCTAAGCACAGGCAACTGGTAACCGGTCACATCTGTCCTGTGCTTCCGTGGACAGTTGGCTGGCTATCACGTCTGCTGTAGAACTCAGGCGAACAATTAACAGCGAACAATAAGAGGAAGGCCCTGCACAGCTGATCACTGTGCAGTAGCGAGTGTCACGTCTGTGACACAACACTAGTGTGATGTGCCATAGCGCAACCAGCCCCCTCCCATGATGTAATGCTTTCGGGCGGTTCCGGGAAGGGCAAGGGCCAAGAGCACAGGGTAAGGTTTAGTGGGTTGGGAGCGCTTCTTCTCGCATCCCCACACCCTGAGTTATCTTCTCAGGTGTCTGGGATTCGCTCCTGTATAAAAAATAAAATTAAAAAAAAACCCCAGAAGGCTTGGGTTCAATCCCAGTCTGCGCCGCCGGGATGTTCAGAGGCATAACATCTGTGATCACGCCTTCCTTCGGAAGGGAAGTAAAGCCGTTGGTCCCCGGTTCATGAGTTGATGGGTCGATAGGTAGGGTCCAGGTGTGTGAGCTGCCTCCCTGGCGTCGGTAGCATTGGTGCTCAGCACGAAAAACAAAAATCAAGAAAAAAAGTATCAGCCAACTCAAGGCATTTACCCCGACGGCCAATTTTCAGTGAAAGCCTTAATTTCACGAAGTTCAAAAGTTCCGTGCGAAGTGCATGGAAATCGGAAGTGGTTATCACAATAGGGGGAATCTTTTCCTTCTTGGCATTAAGCCGGGAAAGTTTATTAGATTTTTTCCTGGATGGTGGATCATTCTCATCATCCGTGAGCAAATCAAATTGATTGCTCAAATTAATTTCATCAGAAGGGGGATCAATAGATTGCCCTTTCATTTTGCGCTTAGGTGCCATGGCGGAAGTAACATTTTTATCAAAATCGAGCAGATTACTATAAGAGTCTGAAGGATCGAAGAGGAATTTTCCAAATCGATATTTAGGAAGAATTACCAAACAAGAATCGAAGAGGAATAAGAGTCAAACAAGGTAGAAAATTTACATGTATATTGAGCACTGAAAAGTGCTGATTAAATTTGTTGTAGATTTAGGTAGTAGTAACACTTCCTCCAGCAAAAAGAAAATGGATCCGCACGGCAAGAGAGCACGATGCGGATGATACTTTTCAATTAATCATCGACCTTTATTCATCTGTGTTTCATCTCAAAATTACTGATGCGGATGATGTTCCGATTAATTTTATGCTTTGTTCTGACTACAGAGTTATGACATGTTATATGCATATCTTGATGACATGTTTCTTGTCGATAATTATTATAACATCCCAAGTAACACAGTTTCAAGCAATTATGTTGAGTAAACTTCCAAAACCTGTCATATAGCGGTTATATAAACTGATATAGAACTTCTGTGTTGCTTGGGATGTTCTAACTCCGTAGTCTGAACATAACATCAACATACTGAGCAGTTGTAGCGTACTTTGATGATATTTTTCTGGTTGATAATTATTATAACACTGTATTCTGAACAATACATACGATTATAACTGCATTTCTGCATTTTATCGATAATCCTATTGATTCAAGCGTTGCTAATTTCTGTAAAACCTAATATTACAGTTCGCTTACACTTTTTAAAAAGCATAAAAGTATGACAAACCTTTACACCGCAAATTAAATAAGAGCAGCTGTGGAAATGTACGATCATGTAGGTAGGAAACTAGCTAGCACCAAGTCTGAGTGTCCTTATTGTCATTTTTGAGTATTTTTCATTTCACAAAATTAAAACCACCTCAGCTGGGTTTGAACCACCAATGGCAGTAAGCTCCAACTCGGATTAACGTTTAATCTTTTCCCTGTTTCGATAATCTGCAAAGTGTTCGCTTTGAATCGTGTTGATTAACTCTGATGTCGACATCAAAGCAGCCGGATAGTCTTGATCGGGATTTAATCCGAGGATAAAAGTGTAGTGAAGTTTACTGCTCAACCAACTGCGTTTGGAAATGTATGTCTTTTTATAACATCATTAATAATACAGCTTTTTTTTTTGCTACTTGATATGTGGACAGATTTTTTTTACTTATTACAAACTGCATCGATTTCTTGTAAAAAGGCATCCCGACCAGAACGTTATAACAAAATTATATCATGATTATATCAACTTCTGTAATACATAATAACCGTTGATATAATCTTGTTTTAAGAGCTCTGTGGTGAAATGAGGAATAAAAAATCATCATGGTATTTGACATAAAATTGTTACATAATTTGTTAGAATAAAAATTAAAGCAACATTTCAACTAAGTTTGTTAGCATTAGTAGCACGAAAAATTAAACGGTTTGTTTTATTTTAATTTTTGTTTTGTTTTAACCTTAAGCCGGTTGTAGAATTTAAATTTAATTAAGGGGTACGGAAAAGTTTTTCACATGGAATTGGGTTAATAGGGTTAATATCCCTATTGTCAGTCTAAGTGTCCCTAATATTGGGCCCATAAATAAATTTCGACGGTAAGCATTTTTTGATAACGATAAACTAAAAATCAAACATATTAATTTGTATTGTCCAGATGATGAATTGTTCTACAAAAAAATTACGAACGGGAGATTTTATTAGATCCATAGGCCAAAGTTAGTGCTTTTTCTCCTATTTTTTTACAGCATTCTCTTCTGACTGGGATGCTAAGAATTAAATAAATTATTACATTCAACTCTCCTTTACTCGATCTCTCCTTTACTTGATTCTCCCTAACTCGATGGAAATCCAGGGGCCTCATTTCGTAAGTCGAATCAAACTACCTAGCCCAAAGCGACTAGGCTACTATATATTGATTCCGTAATACCTGAAAATATTACGGTGGTGATTAAGAATGCACAACTAGCATTATAAAATTGAAATTGTCACTGCAAGACGCTTCTGATCAAAAGGCTGCGCAATAATAGTGTGAACCAATGATATATTCGCTCATGAACGAAATCCAAAAACATAAATTATCAGTTCAGTTGCGTTCTTTGAATTTTGGCGTGCACCTTTTCAAATAAATATTTTGCAATTTGTGAAAAGCAATATGTTTTGGATGATATACAAATTACAATGATCAATGGAAAATTGCAACACTAACCGTCGAACATTAGCAATCAAAACTAACCTCGAATATATCTTTAATTTGCAATGGTGTAGGAGACAGATCTCAACGCATTACCAAACAAAATGTGCAACTAACACTATATTATAATTCAAATAGTGCATATGCAATCAATGAATCGCTTTCATCTTATTTTTGTTTTGTTACATATAGGGGAAATGTCTCTAATGTTGGCCTATGGATCTAAGATTGGGCCCATCGCTAAAAATCTGCTATTTATCAATTTTATCCAGATGAACGCGTTATTGGAACTTTACTAATGGATATTTTTGGTTGCTATTGAAAATTTAGTGGATTACTGAATTTAGGTATGGCCCAAATTAGGGACACTTAGGCCGACATTACCTGCATTTCCCCTACTTAAATTAATTACTTTCATAGCTTAATGCTTATGCTACTTTATAATCAGAAAAAAAAAAAAAAATTTCGTTTTAGCGAGTGCAATGTAAACGACAATATTTAAGAATTATAACAAACTTTGTTACTAATATATTTAGCCGTTTACGTCAGTGCAGAAAGAGTGCAGAGAGTGAGAGGTGTTGGGAACACACGATTTATTTTTAACTCAGTTGCCGGCGACAGCGAACTAAGAAGGCTCTGCCTGGCATACATAAAAGTTTAGCTTGCATCTACTCCTTCGTCAACAGTAGATATAGACTAGATGGTAAAGGCAGCAGATTTTCCACTAGCCAAGATTGTTAAACGTCTGGGTTCGAATCCCTGTGGCAGCTAAATAGACGCTTTTTGTGTCTGTGAAGCAGGCTAGAAGGAAAGAGAGTGAAGGGTGTGCTGTGTTGTGGGGGGGGGGGAGCAGATGATTTTTTAAATATTTTAACAATTGGAAACACTCCAAAAATATGTTACACAAAAACCGTGTTAAAAAGTCCAGTTCATACCCTTTTTAGTTTTTACCCTAATGGGTTATTTTGTAAAAAGGTGTGTTAAAAATATGATATAACCCTAACAATAGTTGTTATATTCTTGATAGTACGTAGAAGATTTCTTGTTATATTTTTTGTTATTTTAACTACAAACGGTACATGTTTTATAACAGACCATGTTACGAATAATTTTATATCTCAGTAACACAGTGTGTATTATTTCTGATACTTCCTTCTGGTCGGGATGCGAATGTGTTATGCTTCCAAATTCTTCCCTGATTACCTAAATCCATTTTCTTTATAAATGTGCAACAACATAGGAATCGTTTGTGTCGTTAGATTGAACCAGGCATCGAAATCATCTGCTTTGAAATGGAAAATTGTTTTCCAACAATTTCGTTCCTTCAGAATGCTGTCTTTATGGTGAAGGCTAGATTTATACGAAAGAAATCATAAATATTTATTATTATTCCATGAAATTAACATGGATATTGTACATTTCAGTGTCGCTCCCTATGTCGACGTTTCCATTTGCCATCTTTTCATCTTTACGAAAATCCTCACAAATACTTGGATGATAGCGTATGTGCGTGAAATAAACACACCATACGAAATGATACACCAATAACGCTTTGGTTGCCATTCAGTCCTTTCAGTGGTGACCAGAGTGGATGTATTGGAACGTGTGTCAAGTGAACTCATATAGGTATCCTTCAATGGCGCATGTCAACATAAAATATGCTAAAGTAAAAGTAAATGAAAGGGTGACGATGTTGCAACCACGGGGAACTGTGAGAAATATTGGATGGGTGGTTAAACTATTGAATTTTAAATGTTTGTAAAATCCACTCTTCGTGTACGACATTTAGGCCATAACACATTTTATTTTCACTTTTGTCACCCCAAAAATTGCTGTAAAATCAGGAGACAAAAAAATGTTTTCATTGACGGCAGACCACTCACCAAATTATGAATATAATGTTTTAACATACCCGAAAAAAATAATTATAATAAAACAACGAAATTACAATGATTTTACTGTTGAATTTTGAGTACCGTACAACGGGGTATCTTTGATAATGCGGGTAACTTTGATAGTATAATATAAAGAATAAATTTACTCGCTGCACACAAAATCACGGCCTCCCTGTTCGGTAATTTTTTACTGGGTTTTTGAACAGCTGAAAAAGTCAGTAAACTTAAAAAAATTGTAAAAAATTGTATAAAAGTGATTTTTTCTTGAAATTTATACAGACTGTGTTCTTATTACATTTATTTGATGATAAAAATAAAATATGTTAAAATTGTTCGTTGCATTACGTGTGACCGTTATTTTCAGTTTACTGACTTTTTCAGCTGTTTGAAAACCCAGTAAAAAATTACTGACCCCAGTAAAATAATCTCTGTGTGTGTGCTTCTTCAAAATAAGAAACATTCGTTCCATATTGTAGCTTAAGGTATTTCCGTTGATATCGTATATAGTTTTTATATAGTAAGTGTTATATTTTTTACAAAAATACTAAAAAAACATTTTCGTGTTTTTCGCCTTTTTGAAAAAGCACTCAAACCATCACTTATGAAATGTATTTCCGATACAGCCATCACAAATTAAATGTTGCATTCTTATTGCTTATGAAGTTTTCTTATTTTATACTCATTCAAAGTTTCATATTTAAAAACTAAGTTGTTTGTGTTTCACTCATTTTTTTTTACATGCATCGAGCATTATCAAAGTAACCCCTAATCAAAATATATTACTAAGGAATTAACTCTTGGATCCTCAGTACTTGTTTTAAAAACATAAAATTTGAAAAACATTCATTGCTATAAAAAAAATATTTAGAGTATACTTTAAAAAACTATCAATGTTACCCCGTTTAACGGTAAATTAAAATTTATTGTTAAATTATTGTACGGGAGAAAAAATAGATTTCAACTTTTAACGATACAATGCTCAAACCGAGGGGCAATTCACTGCTCTCGAAAATGAATCGAAAATACGTGAATGAAAAAAAAAAACACCAAAAAATTCATCATTACTCGTCATTACTCAAATAAATGCAAAAAAAAAAATACAAAATTCGGAACAAAAAATACACAAATATTCGACGAATAATAAAAATACACGATAATTCGTCATTTACACTAAATTCTAAATATGTACAATCAAAATGCTGAATTCGGACAAAATGCTGAATTCGGACAAAATGCGTAAATTTATTATTTAATATTTTAATCCGAGCTCGAATCACAAAACAATGCATTAATGAGTAGGATTTCACCCAGTTTTAATAAAAGTTCTTTAAATCGTTTATTAAATAAAAAAACATTAATGAGTAGTTGTGACCCAAAAATATGTAACGAAGGCGTAACAACCTTGGTAACAGATTCTTATTAATGCGTAATGAGCGCGGTAAGTGGCTGTTCATGAACTACGGGGGAGGGGGGGGGGGTTAGTTGGCAATTATCCACGGCCCATACACATTTTTAAAATTTTGTATGGACAATTGTCAACGTAGGTGGGGTGGCTTAAGAATCCCAAAAATCTGTCTACGTAGTTAATGTACAGCCTCTAATTAGTTTTTGAGTTAAGCCTATTTTCTTTAAATTGGGTGAAATTCTACTCATCAGTGGGTATTTTAAAGTTAGCGTGTGCTGTGCATTTGTCAAACAAAACGTCAACATTGTGAGTTTGATCCGTTTCATTCTCGGTTGTATTCTGAAATGACAGAATACACTTATAACTGATTTTTAATACATTAATGCATAAAAATACACTTTTATTTTTCTAATGCACAGAAAATTACAAATATTCAAAAAGTGCAAAATAATACATAATTACGAAAAATACACGTTTATTCGATAAAAAAAAATACTTCAATACGTTCATCAATACGTTGGCCTGAATCGAAAATACACAAGTGAATCACCCCTCGGCTCAAACAACGAAAATTAGTGTGATGACATCAAATTTGTTCGGGAAAAATCACTTTTTTACTGTAAATGTCTCAAATACCATGAATTTCCTAAGAAATTAAGAATAATACAAATATAATAGCATGTTCAGAGTATAGCTAATATCACATAATAAAGGCTGTCTTGCAATGAGCACTCATACGTCGAATTTTCCCCAGAAACCATCGGTATGACATTAGATATCAAGATTGCCTATATTACATGATATTAGTTATAGTACTGATATTCAAAGTTCGGCGGCAAATTTTTTCTCATATTCGCCAGCTAATCGAATACTGATCTTTAGAACATCATTGCAATTGCTCATTACAGCTAAAATGCTAGTTTTCGTAACTATGAAACTATGGGATACTATAATGATATTTTTTATTTGTAAGAAGCAAGAAGTGGTGGTAAAGTTTGTGTATGACATATAAAATTTGTCAATTTTGCTTTCAGAAGGTCACAACTAGCGATTTTATGATCGCTGATTGCTCGCTCATCGCGTTGCTCATCGTTACAACTAATCGCTATTGTGACCCTCTGAAAGCTAAGGGTCACAATTGACAGGTTTTATGTGTCATACACACACTTTACCTTCTTTTCTTGCATCTTGTTAATAAGAATTATCGTTGAAGTATCTCATATTTTAGCTGTAATGAGCATTTGCAAGCTTGCTTTAGAAAACTCATCGGTACTAAAAAATTGCAATGGTTACACGAAATAGTTTATTTGTTTAGATAAAAGAAAGATTTTCAACTGGGCTTACAGATTTACAACTATTACTGGACAGTTATTCCAAATCCGGTACGCCTGATATCGTGCTTGCTACGAATATCATTGACAGAAGTGAAATTCAGTACTGGAACAATATCTAAAGTCAATTGACATTGTTCACAGCACGCAACACTGTATATGACGCATTAGACTAGCCCACAAAAATAAAAGTTCTAAGTTTCCATGGCCCAATGCCTAGATTTGTTCCTTTAGGAGAGAAAACCATTGTCCGAAACTTTCAGCTCATTTGGTTTTAAGATGAGCTGGCACTTTTAGTTTGAATTTTGTATGTGGAATTTGAATAAAATACATGAAAAAATAACACTCCCACACTCTATCGATCATAAAAAAGTTTCCTTATTCTCGATTTGATTCAGATTTTCAAAACTTGTAGTTCAATTAATGAGTGACAACTGTACTGAAGATTGCATCATAAATCATGTAAGTTTTATTGAGATATTCGCTTTTGAATGTATATGAGCATTTTAGATATGAAAATTTTCACCAAATCTCCTATATAAACATTAAACAAAAAGCGCCAGTCCGCATCGTGCTCTCTTGCCGTGCGGATCTATTTGTTTTTTTACTGAAGGAAGTGTTACTACCCAAGTAACATTGCAAGTTTTATAGAGGTTGTTACGTGCAAGCCCCTCGTATGCAAGTGAGCCACTGCGATAACCAACGCCTCGCAGATGACCGCGGTGACGTTTAGATGACAGCCATGTCATGTAGTGAAGATGTAGAGATGACAGACTGATGATTAGGTGATAGGATAATAAAAGTTTACATTTCGTAAAGAGTGAATGCTATTCCACGATTAGTTCTTTGTAAGATTTATTCTATATTTATACTTGAGCTTGAGCTTGAGCTTGAGCTTGATTGACCGCCCACGGTTGCTACTCTGTTACTGCCAGATCAGCTGTAATTACACAGGGAACCAATAGACGATGCTTGGGACTAGCAATCATCCTCAATGTGTAAAAACTGGTGATCTTAAATTAGGCAATACCAGCGCCGGCCGCGCCCGAACACAGGTCAAGAAAGGAATGGGAAGGATTGTGTTGACATGACACTCGCTTTGATGGAAGCCGAGAACACCTCTGCACTTCCACGAGGAATCACTGGGATGTTGGATAAGAGGGTTGGGTTTGCAGCAGGGTTCGTTTTGGTAAACGATAAGCTGAATTGATGTGGGACTTGGGACTAAACCCACGGTCTTCTGCTCAGTAAGCAAAAACGTTTGCCACTAGGCAGACGAGCACCTTTTTAATCACCGAGTTGCTGTTATTACCATGTAGTCATATTAACAAATAAAACGATTGACGAATCTTGAATGTGGATGAGCCTGAGATTAGACTCATGATGTTCTGCTCAGTAAGCAAAAACGGTTGCTCTAAGGCCACCGAGCCCCTCATATCACATAATACCGTTGCACAAATTTGTGTATCCATTCATACCCGGAACCAACGACAACAACGAGTTTCGCAAAATACACGATACACAAGCGATTTTACCATAAATCTCTTTGATATGTAAGGACCTGGGACCGCGTTTTTCTGCTCAGTAAGCAGGCCACTGTAACCGACGATCTTTCAAATCCGAAAACTAAAAACTACGAAAAAGTACTTAGGTCTTCATTAAGTTCCACTTTCACGCGACGTTCAATGACAGGGTCCTATCCAGGATTACATCTGAAAAATCCAAATCTGGCCAACGCCGACCCTAAACCTAAACCTGTTCTAATTCCCCTGAAATGACTAACGAATGGAAGACTTTGACTACCCAGCCATGCAATAGTCTCATTCCGTGCCTTATGGCAACTTGATGATTCTATTGCGCTCATCTTTTGGCACCTCCCAGGGGAGACTTGGTCCTGTACCCAATGCTTAACTTATCTCCATTCCACTCAGCTACTCGCAATTTCTTGTGAGTAGTGGGCGGAATATTATTATATGAGACAATTCAATACAGACGTCTTTCCAAATTTGGCAGATCGACAGGTAATCGGTGAGTTACCACAATAGTTGCTATTCAACAACTCGACAACGTCCCATCGTCAACGCCTGCTATGATAATTTCCCATTGCAGACGCCAACGAAATGACGTCATCGAGCTATTGATCAACTACCCTGGTTATCGCCTGGTACCTTATAGCACGATGCTAGGAGGCGAACCGGAAGAATCGATGAGCTACCTATTATGAGATTTATTCTATATTTATACTTTACTTAAAATAAATTTAACTATTGGAATTGCAGTATTTATACCTAAGTCTATTTCTAAAAATAATATTGGTTCGCTTAAAATTCAGCGGAGACTAAAATGTAAGTGGACTTAAATTACAACTGTTGTTCTTAAAAGTAACCTAATAAAAATTGCAGCTTGAGCAACAACTACTACAAACACAAAAAAAAAGAGTTTTGCTACAAGACTCCGAACTAAAGCGAACAAAAATTCAAGATTTTATCTTGAAATGACCCGGAGAACGCGTGCCCAAACGAAAGCCAATCAAATGGCAGCAGCTGCGGCTAACCAGCAGACCCATGGCGTCGTTCAGGGTAATTCTACCATTCCGGCGTCTAACAATGCACGAGAGGCGACAATGGCTGACATTGCTCGCGGAGAGAAGACAGTTGCGGAGGCTAGACGTGTGACGTCAGCGGTCGATGTCGATAATGGAGAAGCAAAAGAGTGTCCTGGATGTGATCGCACAAACGACGCCGAACGTTATAGGGTGCAGTGCAAAAAGTGTACCAAATGGTATCACCTCACTTGTGCTGAAATGAGCAGCGAGACAATGCTCACAGATTTGTTTACGTGTGTTACATGCATCGCACGTAATCCTGCACCACCACCGACCTCTGTCACTGTACGATCAAGTACTTCGAGTACACGGAGAGCTAGATTGGCCCGTGAGTTGGAATTGCTGGAGGAAGAGAAAAGGATGCAGGAAGAAGCTCAACGGGAAAAGCTAGAACGAGATAGGCTGATTAACGAAAGGGCTGCAAAAGAGAGGATCGAACGGGATAGGCACTATCTTGCCAAAAAGCACGATTTGCTCATCCAGCAAGAAAAGGAAGACGAAATAGCGAGTCTTAGGAGTCATCGTTTGAACCGATCATCGGCGAAACGATTGGAAGATTGGGTCATCAAGCAGGTGAAATCAACCAACCATACTGGTACCGGCGTCGTTGTAGAGACGTCCAAGCCAGTCGAACCAAATGCCCATGCCCGCTCCAGACAAGCAACGAACTTCCACTCCTATCCAATGCGAAATGCTAGAATCTTTCCCTGTGGAGGACGAGCCTGTTAACTTCAACGATATTGACCTTACAAACGGTAGTATCACGATCGGTGAAAACGAGCTTGACGGAGCTGTTCGAGGAGATGTCATTTCGTTGGTGGACCTTCATTCGTTGCAGATCATCCTGAACGAGCCAAAGCCTGTCGTGTCACGCACTGGGACAGTACTAAAACTGGCGAAAAGCTGAAGAACCAACTTCAATCGTTGAGCCAGCATCAGCCACCCCCAGTGCGACCCGACCCTTACGCATACCCACGTTCGCACCAGGAGCAACTGGATTATTCAGCGCCGGATGAGCTCTCAGGGATTAGGGATGACAGGTTTGTTAACAGTCCCTATCCGGTAAGTGATGCACCACCTATTCCTAGTGTAATAAATATAGACCCTCAACCAAACTACCTCAATTATGGCTACCATCCCTCAATATCTCCGACTCCAATCGGGGGCCACTCGTCATACTCTGTACCAATCTATCCACCAATAATACCCCCACCTATTCCTCCACGCGTGTGTCAAATGGGGAATTCCATTCCCGGTCCTCCAAATCCTGCGTTTGATGGTCGCGGTTTTCAACCCGATGTGCTTCGTCTGACACAGCAACAGTTGGCTGCACGGCAGGTACTTTCGACGGTGTAAACATAAGTGATTTGAACGTAGTGGCGTGAAGTTATGAGGTAATTTCTCTAATTTGTGTTTTGTGCAGTTTTGATCTAATTTTCAACATTTTGGGGATTATGTTTTGACCATTTAAAGTTTAGAAAAAATGGGTATAAAAATGCTAAAAATATCTTTACTTTATGATTGTTTGAGATGTGCAGTCAGCACGGAAAACAAGATCGACGGAAAAAAACAAACCAAAAGAAAAAAAAAAACTCTAATCACCCTCCCTCCCTCACGCTTCTGCCCCTAAAAAAAAACGTAGTTTTTGGATGCTCCCTAATCAAATTAAACATTCACTAGGCTTTTAAAAGACCAACTACAAATGAGCAAAGTTTCAGACAGTCACTTCACAAAAAAGCAGTTTTAAAAAGAGGACTGAAAAGAAACGTTCAACTAAAATTGATTACTGTAAGCTGTTAGTTTTAATCTCACATTTTGAAATTATTAAAAAAATATGTATGGAGATTTCAAAATTTTTAACAACATATTGATTTTGCTAGTGATAAAATAATCAACAAAAATGGTAGGCCAGTTAGCTAAAAATAATAGCTTCCACTTGTAACAAATATGATAGGTAGCCCAGTTTTTGGTCTTGGTAGAACCTCTAATTGGCTCTATCTTTATTTTAGATTTTTATCATTCTTTACCAAATTTACTTCGATACAACATTAAAACATAGATTTTTCCATAAATCTACGTAAATAAAACCATAAACATTTATTTTAAATTTGAGTTAGGCCTTAGTACAAAAAATGAAATACTAATACCATACCCAAGTAATCAACAAGCCCGCTAATTCGCCTTTTTGCAATATAAGGCTTTATATTAGACGCTTATTAGCCTTATATTGCAAAAAAGGCGAATAAGCGGGCTTGTTGGTTACTTGGGTGAGGAGCTCACTTACTCTATGTTTTTTGTAAAATTTTCTTAATTCAGGAAAATAATAAATGTTCAGTTTTCTGCATACAAAATAAAGCACCTAAGCTTATTTTTACTAGCAACAACATGGTCGATTGTTCAAACTTCATAAAGATTCAGCCAATCAAACCCAAAAGCATACTAATAAATCATGAATAGTTTATGTACCAACAGTTAAGAGTCCAGCTAGCCTATGCAGTTAAGACACGATATTAACAAGCCGGAAGTTTTGCTTCCTGATCCGGTGTAGACAATTGTCCTGGCTGAAAATTTTCTCAACTTCCCTGGGCATAGAGTATCATTGTGCTTGCCACACAATATTCAAATTTTTGTATTGGTAGGTATAGAAAGCTCTCAAGTAATAAATGTGGAAGTGCGTAAAAAACACTCAATTGAGATCAAGTCCAAGCTCGGGTTAGTGTGTTAAAATCCAGAAAAATTAAATGGTATACGGATTCTACTAATTAAGCAATTTTGAAAGGTATAATAGGATTTACGCTTTTAAAAGTTTAGCAAATCATTTACGCCATGCCATTTCTTAACCCAGTGATTCTCAAACTTTTCCGTTTTTGACCTACTTTAAGAATTCCATAATCACGTTTTATTTATTTAATTATTAAAATAAATTGAATGCAGATGTTGTAATGGCTTTAAAACGCCAACAAAAAACCAACAAACTGTATGATTGTTTGTAACTCAAAAACAGCATTGGAAAAAATAAAATAACACCAAATGAGTTCAAAAATGGCCTTAAATTCACGCAAATGAAATGAAAAGGCGGAAAGAGATGCTTAACGTCAAATATCAGACTTAAAGTGGTCAGTTTATACGGTAGATGAGGAGATGAAGGTATAGACTTCTATCAACTCTATTTCCGTTAGAGGATGGCAGTGTGAAAATTGTATATAGAGAGTAGAAAGCGAGCAAAGGTCAATTTTGTGGAAGGCACGAATCGGGTTGATTATCTCCTTTACTAAGCTCCCCTGTTGCGTAGGGAAGGTGAGGGGTATCTCCCCGAGCAAAGTCCAGCATCAAAATGACAGCAAATTGAAATCAAGTTTTGATATCAACATCAAACTGAAATCCTAATTTGATTTCGTTTAATGCAATTGACAAATTTTGTTTTCATTTTGCTGTACATTTGCTCTTCAAAAATATGTTGTTGTGGATTTGTTTCCATTGCCTTAGCATAACATCAAATTGAATACTTGTTTTGTTATCAACAGGAAAAATGGATATCAAATTGAGTTTCCAGTTTGCTCTCACTGATAGCAGAAATAGTTTTCAATGTGATGTCACAGGAAGATTTTTTTGCTCTCAATTTTGATATTTTAACCGTTAAAACGACCAAAACGACAGTAACCTGAGTAATCATTATCAGCGAAATCACAACATCAAATTTAGATTTCAATTTGATCTCAGACTTTGCTCGGGTCCCCCGCCACTACTGGCAAAACAGATCATTGCCGATTTGCTCATGACGTATTTCGCGCCAAATCGAATCGAAGCTGGCAACACCCTCTCAGATTTCAATGAAATTTTCTGGATGTGTTAACTTTGACTAAATAAGCACTTTTGCATACTCAGTTTTTCCAAAATTTATTTAGACTAACCTTTGAGAAGGGCCAAACTTTTTCTGCCGATTTTTTTTTTCAAAAAAATGTTATGGAAAAATGACAACTCCTACAAAAATGTGTTGCATGGATGACTTTTAGGAAATTGTCCGAGTTTTCGAAAAAAAAATATCGAAAAAATTTCCTCCACTGAAAAAATCGATTTTTAAAATTTAAAGTCGATAAAAAATGGTCTGGATGAAACTATGCCTCAAGATAGGTAATTATGATTACTAGCATCCGTCCATACATCACGTGATGGGAACTTTTAAGGAAAAAAGTTTTTCTTACAAAAACTTTTTCACGTCCAAACTGATTTTTTTTAACGTACCATTTTCACACAAAACTAAACCAGTGAAGTTCAAAGTCATCTCAGAACCCAATGAAGCTCAATTTGTGATTCAATTTTGTCTAATCAGCAACTAATCACGTGGATTAATCGAGAATTCCATATTAAAAGGGCTTATATCATTAGAAAATAATATAATTGATTATATTGTCTACTACTGAGGCAAAATCCGATACTTCTATAGCAACTTAGCATTCTTAGCTAAAATTATCCATAAAGAATTAGGTATGAATAAAATTATAATCAACAACGATTTGGGAAGTCAACCTATCGCATCATAATTCTATATGCCCTTCTGTTATTTATACCTTAACCATTAACATAATATACCTACCACTTTATTCTACCTTGAGCACTATACAACTAAGGTTGATTTCATACAAGCAGCAGTCAATCTGATAACGAAAGTTGTGAAGACAAGTTTTAGTAAAATTATATTATGGACCAAAGTAGTAAGTTAAGGCTCAAAGGATTGAAATGTTGTGCAAATATAAATAATCCTAGATGCAACCGAAATAAGTTACGGGCAGTATCGTCAACGATGGTAGAAAAAATACATTCTATGGGATATAACCACAAAATTGATGAAACGATGAGCATTTGTAGCGTGATATCTCATAATAGAAGTCAAGTTATGAAAAAACGCTGATCGGTTGGAAATGAAGTAAATATCCAACCGTCAACTAGTGGGAAGCAGCAAAGTGATGATCCAGGCCCAACAAAGAGTCGCCATCAATCCGTCTTATGAGCTAGGTAAGAACAGTCATCATGATGATTCTATCAACTTTTAACTGCAATCTCCTAATTGCACTTATTATTTTTTGTTAATTTTCTTCTCTCCTTCAGATACGGTACCATCGGTTCCATCATTGGAGTCAGTTCCATCAGCAGATGATCTACAACGCTCATACAATGTTGAGAAGTTTAATGGCTTTGTGGAAACGTTGCATTTATCTCCAATTTCATCGAGGACCATGAGGAGCATGGATTATCGTTCGAAAAAAAAAATCTCTAGAAATTACACAAGCAGTGCGAAAAAATATGTTTGGCCTAGATACAGCAGACATTAGTAAAGTAGAGGCATACGAAGAAATGATTGTGCAGCTAAAGAAGAAGTTCAATACCCCTCAGATAACAGTATTATCAGTATTGCCAAAGTCTTGGTCCGTGAATAAAGTCGTAGCTGAATTCAACGCACCAACGTACATGGTGAGGCAGGTGAAGAGCCTTGTTAATGAGCAGGGTATTCTAAGCACACCCAACAAACGAAGTTGTTCATCTCAAAAATAATAGATGTTATTAAAAAATCGATAGATTTTTCTAAAATTACTTTTATGTTAAATGGGGCAGCATCACAATACAAAAAAACTTTGCTAGACTGTGGAGATTTCATTCAAAGCATGGATTAGAAGCAGAATGGCGTCTCATGAAAAAGGTCCCTGTGATTCCATTGGTGGCACTCTCAAGCGAATGGCAAAGAGAGCTAGTCTTGCTCGAAATGATGGAAACACCATAACAACTCCACGAGAATTATCTAACTGGGCAGTTGAACAAACAGATAAAAATATCACAAAACTACGTTTCGAGTACATATCCACTGAACAGTACATTGAAATGTCAGAAGAACTCGAAGAACTATATAATAGCACAAAGACAATATCTGGCACACAGAAATTCCACAGTTGTGTGCCTATAACTAGTGACAAAGTAGCGGCAAAAGGTATTCTAATTCAGAATATGAACCAAAAATATTTAATTTCATTGGAAAAAGGAACAAATAGCTTGTATGAAAATAGGTTTAAAAAATTGAAAATATATAAATAAATGATATATGAAAAATCTTGTCTTTTTTCTCTCACATATCATCAGATTTTGCTTCAGAAGTAGACAACAGAATAAGGGAATGATATTTTTTGACAAGGTATACATGTCCAGAAAGTTTTATTGAACTCTGAGATGGTGCTGCCAATTCCGAATACGGAAATATCATTCCCTTATTCCCTTTTCATATGAAATTCTCAATCAATGAAAGTGAACTTAAGTGCTGATTAGACAAAATTAAATCGCAAATTGAGCTTCATTGGATTCTTAGATGATTTTGAGCTTCACTGGTTTAGTTTTGTGTGAAAATGGCAAATTAAAAAAAAAATCAGTTCAGACATGAAAAAGTTTTTGTTAGAAAAATTTTTTTCCTTAAAAGTGCCCATCTCGCGATGTATGGATGGTTGGTAGTAAACATAATTACCTTTATTGAGGCAAAGTTTCATCGAAATCAAACATGGCCTTTTTTTAATCGGCTGCAAATTTTATAAATCGATCGATGTGAATGAAATTTTTTTCAGTATTTTTTTTTTTTTGATAATTTGGACAATTTTCTAAAAGTCATCCATACAACACATTTTTGTAGGAGTTGTCAATTTTGCATAATAGGCTCTAATGTTGGCCTATGGCTCTAAGATTGGGCCCATCGCTAAAAATCTGCTATTTATCAATTTAATCTAGATGAACGCGTCATTGGGACGGTACTAATGGATATTTTTGGTTGTCATTGAAAATTTTGTCGATTGCTGAATTTATGTATGGGCCCAAATTAGGAACACGTAGGCCGACATTACATACATTTCCCCTATATTTTTTAAATAAAAATCGGCAAAAAAAAGTTTGGCCCTTCTCAAAGGTTAGTCTAGATAAATTTTGGAAAAAAAAACCAAGTATATGCAAAGTGAAGAATTGACATAAACGTATTATTGTATTACCAATTGCGGCTGTACAAAGGAGTTATTATACAAATTTTGATTTCTATATTTATAATTTCTTTCATTGATACCTATTACCATTACCATTACCATTACCTATTTATGTTAAACATTAACGTTAGTTTACCTGTTTGTATTGGTTTCAGTGGCAAATGGTTCTGCATAGATGTTCCTCACTGGTGGGACACGTCTCGGTAAAGGTGGAGGGACGGGATTGTAACCATCCATGATTGTGTCACAGTCGTTATATTTCATCGATTTCATCGTCATTATGGCTGGTTCTTAAACAAGTGAGTGAATACCACCAGGATCAGACCGATGACGGACTTCTACGTCAGATTTTATGCCCACCGTAACGGCATACTATTCCAGTGATTTTTTTCTTTCACTCTTGGTTTTTATATCTTTGCGGTCATCGCAGGAAACAATTTTTCCACTTTATACCTGGTGACACTACACCTTTTGATGCTCACACTACTGCTTCAATTTATGCCAAACCCATGCTGGCTTGTTGACACTGCATTACACATTTATTCATATTTATAAATAGCACATTCCGTGTCACAGATTTATGATACAAATTTCACATTTTGAGATCGTATGATGCAAGAATGCCTTGTTTGATGAGATTGCACTATACAATTATATCTGAAATATCGTCATAGTGAATATTGTTTTGCGTGAAACACTTCTGCATCAGTAAAATTAACAATTCTAACTCATTACACACAATCTTTTTATGCATGGAATATGTGAGATGGTGAACTAATCGATAACTCAGCACGCAATACAGGATTGCCTAGCGCTAGATTTATTCCTAGTAAAAGTTGATTGTAGCGTTTGGTCCATACGGAATATGATTCAATTAGTCTTGATTTCGTTTCATTTAAATTTGATTCCATTAAATATGCTACACTGCTGGTGCTTTTTCTCTCTATCCGAGTCCGTGCGAGAGCATGTATAGCCTTTTATACGCACAGTGGTATATTCAATTCAAATTTATTTCAAACCGTTTCAAGTGAGAATATGCGAGTACATTTATGTTAGTTAGAAAATTTAAGCAATTTTTGGTTGGGTGAACGTATACGCTACATGTGTTGGATGCTGCGATGGATCAGACAAGAAACCATCCAGTATGCCGAGCGAGTACTTTTAGCACCGTCAGGGCTAGTACGAAATGAATACACAAAACGATGCACCATTTTGTATCGTGAGAAATGAGCGTTAGATAATACTATATATTAAGTTTTTTGCATCCTTTCCTTGCAACGACATCAATGGATGTACAAACAGCTGCGGCAAAACTGCGTACCTGATACTAAGCATGCTCTAAAACTGATTAACGGTTTAATCATTCTAAATCAAAGCACATAATATGTACGAGCATTAATCTTTAAACATACCTTTTCCAATTCTGTAGTTTTATTTGAAAAATAAATGGAAAATTGAAAAGCAAAATAAGCACCAAATGAAACATTTTCGTTTAGGAATATATTGCGGATTTCACACCTGATTAGACTCCTGCGCTAAAAATAAGTACACAGTAATATTTTTGCACTGGTCATAAAAGTTAAATATGGAGCTTCATAATACTTTCTAGAGCTTTAATTCAACAGTGTAGCTTGCTAGTAATGTTCTAAAGCTGTTACTACTTTCAAATAACTCGTTTTTTTTTTAATTTTCTGGCATGTGCGAAAATATTACTGTGCAAATATTTTTTGCACAGGAGTCTAATTTGGTGCAAAATGCGCAATATGATGGATGTATGAAAATATATGATTCGTACACCGTCCTGCCATTATTAGTCACCTGAACATATAAAGGTTTATAAAGGATTAAATACATAAACCCAATGTTATTTTTATTTTTGCACGATTGTACTTTTTCTCCTACTGTCAAATGACACCAAAATAGAATGCAACTGGTTTCAAAATATCATAAATCACTCAAATAATAAATTAGTACCATTAGAAAGTTTCTAAGTTCACTATAGACCAAGAAAATTGAAAAAATGTAATCGTGCAGTTAAAGATTCGGGTGTACTTCAATTTCCCTAATTTGTTTCATGAGAGTTAATGGAAGTGTACATTTTCCGAAATAAAATTTGATGTATAGTTTCAATACATTATAGATTTGATAAAAAAAAAGCAATTTGGAATAAATATTTAACTATGTTTGATACTTATATGAAGTTAATGAAATACATTAAATTGATTGCTATCCAACAAAAAGGGCTTGCCTACTATCTCCATATCGCTTTAAAAAGTATCAGAATGTAATTTCATTGTTGCTCGCTGGCATTCATCTTGCGCTTTCCAAATTTTGTTATTCTGCTTCATATATAATATATAATCATCTCGTATAGAGAAAGAAGCAAAGGCGACACAAGATGAAAATCTCGAGCGAATGCTTTTTTTTTTCCTAATAACAATCTTTACCTGTATGACTTGAAACTTTTAGGAAATGGTAAGTCAAAAATGGATTCTTTACATGTAGACATGTATATGTTTGTTCGTTGACTTGAGATGAGAAAAAAAAAAGATGTCAAGGAAAGAGCAGATGCATGATTTCTTGTAAAAGCACAATAGCATATAGTTGTTATATTCCGTTATGTAAGATGTTATAATCATCTATCTCCACTGACTTTAAAATTACAATATCCCAAAAAATCTTATTTTTAGGTTCACTATACACATTCACTTTTCTTTAATCTGGATCCCACTCATCAGCCTCACTCTCGGGACATTTTTTTCCATTCATAAATTGGTGTTTCAATTTGCACTTCCAATTAAGGTTTCCTATCTGGTGCGCAAAACAACCAAGCAAAATTCCCGATGGAACATTTGTGCTTAATCATGGTAGAATGGCACCCTCACTTCTTTATGGAAACATGTGTCGAGCATAAAACCACGCACGGACATTTTACACCACCATAATTTTCACTATATTTATTTCCAAACGGCCGTCGAATGAATTTCAATGTTGCTGGTTTATACTATCATATTATATTATTCGGATGGTATGATAATTCCATTTCAGTGATTACCTATCGAATGATATCATACACACTGGCGTACACAAAGCTTTTTCAGACGAAAAAAGTTATTTAATTTTCCTTTCTGTTCAGAAAAAAAAACTTGTTTCCGGCGCGACGACGTTCATATCCATTTAACGCAAAAACCTAAACCAAACTGATGTAAAAGCCAAAGAACAAACCAGCAGACTCCTGCTTCTCTCTTGCGGTACTGCAATACATCGAAAGAGCGCAGTAGTGTGTATTGGTAACCGGATACTAATTGAACACATTCTTTTTGGATAGGTATTTTTACTTATTGATGGCTCATTCAACAGAGAACCATGTTTAATCAAACATTATGTTGAATTACAAAACAAGATAACTACCTTTTATTTAAAACATAATACTTCCGGGAAAGAAGCTACTGTAGCATTTTCATAAGGACATGAAAAGAATACCTTAATTTCGATCGTTCAGGTTTGTCAATGTGAGTTTAATCCTTACATATTGTGCAAGGATATATGTGTAATGCATTTGCAAGAGAGACGTTAGCATAAAAAAATGCAACCCAAACACAGCATCGATCGAGAGCGTGAAAAGTATGTTTCATCTCATGTACACAATCGCTCTCCTCTCACGTTGTTGCATTCTTTCCAATACAATCGCATTTTATTGCTTGTGTTCATCTCTGTTTTGCTACATCCAACATAGACGGTAAGACAGATGTATTTGGAGTTCGAATTTCGAAAATCAACATGCGCATTAAAGCGCAGCAAGTGGTTTGGTGAGTTTGTGTAGTGTGGGATGGTTATACCTTACTGACAAGGCATTCCATTAAAGAAAGATCAATTTCCGTCCTCCTTTGATGTGTGCTAGCAATAATAGCGTTTTGTTATATGATGAAAACATAAAGCATGCCATAGGTGTTCTAGTCGTCAGCATAGATGCTGCTTTATAGAACTTGTTTTCGTTCTCTTTGCTTCCAGATTTATTACGCTCTCCATCTCTTCCCTGGAAGCATACACATTTTAACTCGTTCTCTCACGTTTAGATACAATATAAATGTGTACCTTTTGATCCGTATACTACGTCGGCACTTGAGATCAATAGTATTGTCCGAAAAGGAGAGCTGTGAGCAATACAGAAAAAAGCTAAATTAGGAATGAAAAGCTCATTAATAAATAAAAACTTGTTCCACAGCTTTTCTGTTTGGCTAGTAAACGACTCGGCAATGCATATCATTGGTGCTTCGCGTACATGCAGGTATAAAATAGACCCCAATACGTCTTGTCCAGTAACTCCTATCCCTAATTTACGCGGTGTCGACTGGGGTACGAGTAATCTTAGGAAAGATTCCGGTGCACACTTAATCTAGCTCGGTAAAATCTCTAACAGCCGATTACCTCAGCATTTACTTTTGCTGATATATCTACAAAATATCTGTTTGTTAGCTGATATCTCAGCAAAAATAAATTGAAAAAAAATTAAAATAAAAAAATTAATTGCAACTAACTTAAGCAGCGGCGCCGGTGGTGTAGTGGTAAGCATGATTACCTCTCACCCCAGCAGGCCTGGGTTCAATCCCAGTCGGCGCCACCGGGATGTTCTGAGGCATAACATCTCTGATCACGCCTTCCTTCGGAAGGGAAGTAAAGCCGTTGGTCCCCGGTTCATGAGTTGATGGGTCGATAGGTAGGGTCCAGGTGTGGGAGCTGCCTCCCTGGCGTCGGTAGTATTGGTGCTCAGCACGGAAAACAAGATCGACGGAAAACAAATCAAAGAAAAAAAAAAAACTGACTCAAGTCAAAAGAAATATTGTAAATATATATTGAATAACGGCTCTGCAAAGCTAACGCAATTGAACCTTGACAAACAAATGAATTAAAAAAAAACAAGGCGCATGTTTCATATTTCCAACATTCTGTAATTTTTCGTCCCAAAGGTCTTTGCCGATATAAAAATAAATTGCAGAACTACTCGGCTGTTGGAATCTCGGCGAAAAAAAAAAATTGTGTACGTCTTCCGATTCGTACACAATTATTTTTTTTCGCCGAGATTCCAACAGCTGAGTAGTTCTGCAATTTATTTTTATATCGGTAAAGTCCTTTGGGATGAAAAATTACAGAATGTTGGAAATCTGAATGTTGAAATTCATTTATTTGTCAAGGTTCAATTGCGTTAGCTTTGCAGAGCCGTTATTCAATATATATTTACAATATTTCTTATGACTTAAGTTAGTTGAACGGGGCCTAGACGAAGGCCGATTACTCGCGGCTTACTAGAGGTTAAGGACTACAATTTTTAAACAGGTTAGGCGTGGACTTGGGAGGAGGTACATGGGGGTGAATTGTCGTTTTAATCTCCGTCACCGTTGCATCGGTGAATAAACGTAGAGGAAGTACCGCGGTGGTGTGCAAGTGTCCTGAACCTCAAAAGGTGAATGAACGGTTGGTGGGACAACTGACATGAAACACATAAAAAGGTCTATCTTGGGAGAACGATAATACCCCGTTCATATTACAGCGTATATCACGTGATATACGCTGTCTTGCAATGAGCACTCATACATCTAGTTTTCACTGGAAATCCTATTTATGAGTGCTCATTGCAAGACAGCCTATATTACGTGATATAGGCTGTAATGTGAACGGGGTATAAGAGGACTGGAGAAGAACTCATCAATTAAAAAACTACTAAATACTCCTAAATTCTCTAATCGATCTGTTTTAGGGAATTGTAACTCAATTTCATATATTCGATATCGTGGCTAGCAAGAACCTCTCTAACGGGTGTAGCAGGTTGTTTTCCTCGGGCCCTAAGGGATTCGCACAACTCAGATCTGGTAACACAGTATAAAGTACAAGACCAAACAACATGCTCGATAACGTGGTTGGAACTGATTAACATTAATACATTCACACCAAATACAGGTAATGCTCGTTTTCCTGAACGTTACACCTACACTGATAGGCAAAAAAGTGGCAACCTCATAATTTTTTTGAATTTCTCTCATTTATTTGGTTCATACACACAAAAAAATTCGTTTGTAAATTTAAAAAAAAAACCATTAGTAGAATTGAAAGTTTGCATTGGTTCTTTTTGGTATAAAGTCATTAGCATTCAAAACAAAAGTCTGTCAACTCTCAATTCAAAAGTTG
>NW_027041002.1:0-63612 GCF_037179485.1 Ochlerotatus camptorhynchus | reverse complement strand
TGTGGAGTTTACATGGATATTCGCTAATAAAAATGTGAAGAATTTTATGAGTGTAGAATGACGGGATGTTTTCTGTTCAACGAGAGTTGCGAGTTGCTAAAGGCCGGCGCACATGGATAAGTTTTTTGGTTTTTTGACAGTTAGCCCATGCATTATCTGTCAAAAAACCCGGAAACTTATACATTGTGCGCTAGACTTAAGTCGTCCTCCAATTTGAAGTCGAGGAAGGGATGGAACCATCGAAGACGAGATTTTTCTGGCACAGGCTGTTGCTGTAGTAGTTGTTCTCGTTCACTACTGAAGCATTGTTGTTGCACTAGCTTGATTAGCGTCAATTCGGATTTGATGATTTCCTACGTGGTGGAGAGGGTGGTTGTTAGACGCTTAAACGCTGTCCAGACTGGAGAGCTATAACATTTTATAACGGTTGTCAAAAAGTTGCAACACAGAAACCACCATCGAGATAGCGAGTATTTCTAGTGGAAACTAACGATTTTAAATTTGCTCACTACTTGACTAGCCTATTGGTCCCAAGGAAATCGATTAACGTACTCCATTCTAGTTGAAATAGCAGCGCCGGTGGTGTAGTAGTAAGCGTGATTGCCTCTCACCCCAGCAGGCCTGGATTCAATCCCAGTCGGCGCCACCCGGATGTTCTGAGGCATAACATCGCTGATCACGCCTTCCTTCGGAAGGGAAGTTAAGCCGTTGGTCCCCAGTCATGAGTTGATGGGTCGATAGGTAGGATCCAGGTGTGAGAACTGTCTCCCTGGCGTCGGTAGCATTGGTGCTCAGCACGGAAAACAAGATCGACGGAAAATAAATGAAAGAAAAAAGAATTCAAGTCGAAATTTTAGTACTACACCTCGTACTACACTATGTTTGTTTTGATTCGCTATGAAAGTTTGACAGATAAAATGAGGGGTTTGTGGATTTTCCTATGTTTCGAGGGGTGCATCGATTAGCTTGGGACTGATGGGAGTACCAAAGTTGAACACGTTTCTATGGGACCTTCTACACGCAGAAAAAAATATTTTAAACGTAATAATATTTGACGTAAAATCAATAAGAATTGCATTTTGTTTTGGCTGCAAAGAGAAATCATTATTGTTTCAACAATCCAGTATGTTTGTTTCTGAAAACCCATGGATTGTTAAATCAAAAAGAAAATCTTTTCGAATTTACAAGAGCTTTCATGGTTTTGACGTAAGATGTCAAATTTGGCAGCTGGGTCAACAACAAAAATATGTTTGTTTTTAAAAGAGATTTCTTGTTGATTCAATCATATTTATTTTATGAAGTCTGACAATTCACGCAGTAGAAATAAAAATATGTTTATTGATTTAAAAAAATATGGCGAATTTTTTTTAATGTTTTGTTCTCTGTTACAGAATTGCAATTGAATTTCATGATTTTCAAGATCGACTTTCTGAGGCATAAAATCACTGATCACGCCTTCCTTCGGAAGGGAAGTAAAGCCAACAATCAATACGAAACTAACGATTTTAAATTGGCTCACCACTTTAGTAGCCTATTGGTCCCAAGCAAACGATTAACGTACCCTATTCTAGTTGAAATTCTATTACTACACTATGTTTGTTTTGATTCGCTATGAAAGTTTGACAGATAACATCAGGGGTGTGTGGATTCATGCAGAACATGCAGGGGTCTTAGAGTTACCTCTATGGTAAAGCTGTTGGTCCCCGGTTGGTCATGAGTTGATGGGTCGATTTGTAGGGTCCAGGTGTGGGAGCTGCCTTCCTGGCGTCAGGAGCATTGGTACTCAGTACGGAAAACAAGATCAACGGAAAAATCAAGGAAAAAACCAGAAAACTGATTATATTTAGCAACTGCAGCATACTTACTTACCTCAAGTCTCAAGATTTTCGGAAATCTTGCACTTATTTCCCGAAATTCACAATTTAAAACAATACTTACGTGGAACGCGGAAAAGAGCTGATTCAAACGAGAATAGTTTTGTTATTGTTTACATTTTTGTCTGGATGAAACGAGGGAATGGTTGGTAGTTTTTTTAGCATTCATGGCCCGAGTAATGGACACAGCAAATAAACGCTAAATTAAAATTAACTATTGTTGACTTAATAATAGAATATTGTTATTTTTACAATAGTTGCAGTTGAAAAGTGGCTTATTGAAACCAATTTAAAACAAAAAGAATCCTATTTTGAATTTATATGAATAAGTATTATTGAATGCAATATAATTTCAACCGGAATTGTTTTTTTTTTTAAATACAACTAAAGTTTTTTTTTTTTGGTTCGTTGCAAACAATTTTCTGTCCGTGTAGTCTTCTATGGTAGTACAGTGGAATCGACCCAGAAAAATATAAGGGCAAGGGCCGTTATTTGAAGCGAAGCCATAGTCTTCTCGTAGAGTTGAGCGCCAACAAGTGCACCGCACAGCTCGAGTCACGGAATGCTTTGTTTCTTGAGGGCAGTGATTTTCGATTTAGAGGTCAGGAGCACTACCTTGACGCAGCGATTGGAGTTCGTCGATCGAAGGTAGACACACGCACCGTATGCGTGATCGGAGGCGTCGGTGAAGACGTGGATTTGCAATGATGTTGGTGACGGAAAGAGAACGCAGCGTGCTACCCGAAGCTCGTTGAAGGAGGGAAGTTGAGACTGGTACAATTCCCAACGGGTCTTGAATGTGAGTAGAAGTTCCTTATCCCAGCTCCATGTCTTTCCCTCGTCGTCAACGAGTGTTCAAATCGCTTGCATAAAGATATTTGCTGTTGTTACGACGGGTCCAACAAGACCAAGTGGTTCGAACAATCGTGCTATGTACGAAAGTGCGATCCGTTTCGTCAAAACTTTCGTTAGATGAAAATTGGAGGAAGTTGAGTTTTGTTGCGAAGAACGTCGGTGGCTGGCTCCCAGTGCAGTCCAAAAGTTTTTATGCACTGATACCTGTCGGGGTCGACCGATGACTTGAGAGCCCTGTTCTCGATCAGGACGTTTTCTAGTACCGCTGGTTCGTTTGCATAAAGATATTTGCTGTTGTTACGACGGGTCCAACAAGACCAAGTGGTTCGAACAATCGTGCTATGTACGAAAGTGCGATCCGTTTCGTCAAAACTTCGTTAGATGAAAATTGGAGGAAGTTGAGTTTTGTTGCGAAGAACGTCGGTGGCTGGCTCCCAGTGCAGTCCAAAAGTTTTTATGCACTGATACCTGTCGGGGTCGACCGATGACTTGAGAGCCCTGTTCTCGATCAGGACGTTTTCTAGTACCGCTGGTTCGTTTGATGGTCATTTCCTGATTCGAAGGCTTCCCTGTTGAGGAGAGCTTCTGGCTGCCTGCGTACACTAATAGAATTCCACACATTTTTATAGACGAATTTCCATGTAAAATTCTACATGATTTTAATGTGACCACACATAAACAGAATCCACCCAGAAGCAAACATTCAATTTTTGAATCAAATGAATATTATGTGACATGACTTTTATGTGTACACATATTAAGTATGTGTCCGACACATAGATATCATGTGTGGGACACATAAAAACAATCTTTGAAATTTATCAGTGTAGAGTTATTGATTTTTTCACCGCGTTCGCTCCGTAAAACAAGTTGTTGACGTAAAAGTCCTTACAAAGAACGTTGGCAGCTTCGTGGAAATCGTTTTGCTCGCCATCAGCCAGTAGCTGCAGCACTCGTGTAGCAAGAAACGGAGCGCTAGCGGTACCGTAAGTATCGGTGTTCAGCTCGTATTTTTGAAGAGGGGCTTCTGGTGATGGACTCTACACGATATGCTGCAGCTTGTTTTTACGTTGGTCCGTCAGAATCTGCCGATCATTTGCTTGATATTGGCGTTGAGCAGGACTGGGTGGATTCTGGATCGCATTGTAATTGATCGCAGGTCTTCCTGCACGATGGGTCCGACCATGCGTGCGTCGTTCAAGGATGGTTCACTCGCTGTACAGCAAGACGCGTCGAAGACCACATGTACCTTCGTAGTAGTTCTGTCCTCTCGTACAACTGCATGATGACGAAGATGGTAGCATAGATTGTTGGTAGTCCTGTACAAGTTCCATGTGACCCAGCTGAAGATATGCATCCATGAAGTCTCGGTACTGATTGCAGAATTCATCGTTTCGAGTAAGCTGACCTTGCAGGAGACGGAAGCGACGAATAGCAGTACGACGATAGTCTTCCTTCACAGGCAGAGATACGACATAACGACCTTCGAGAGTTCGATAGAGCGTTCGACGAAAGTACTCTACACATGCAGTTTCGTCCACCGAGTAACCAGTACTTACCTCTATGCTTGAGCTGTCCTCTTCAAGGGACCAGAATTTCTCCATTCTCCATTCAAATCGGCAACAGTACACACAAAAAACGAAAATTGTATCAGTAAAAATATTAACCTTTCAATTTAAAAGTACCCCAAAATTTGTTACTTGAACTATGAAAATATTTGAAACAACAAGGTTATTTTCAATCCAAAAGTAGATGTTTTGATTTTAACTTGTAGTTGTAAAAGTGCAGATTTTCAAATCAAAAATTGTTTTACTGTCAAAACAACTTCTTCGGGGGTAGGTTACTACTCGTTTCTGGTTAGTTTTTGAATAACGTGAGTAAATAAAAATAAAAACGCGCAAAACGAGAATTGAAAAGCTTGCTTTATTAATTTCTATCGACCAATTTTCAAAACAAATCCCTGCTGCATTCACCGGATCATCCGTGAGCTAGACCGGCTGAAAATATAAATAAGATACGGCGATACCACAGCACAGGATGAATATGGTAAGTTTATCTACGATAATGCCTTGTTCAGACTAGAGAGTTTTTTATGATGATAGAATCGCTTTCTTTTCGGAAATTTCAGCATCTGTCAAAAGTAAGATCATCGTTCCGGATTGGGTCACACCGGACTCTGAGCCAGATGGCTGAAACGGTAGCACCACAGTTTAAGGTTGAAGCAGGGGGAGTGGATTGCATGGACGGCTCAACAGATGCTGACGAGGATGGTGGACAATTCCACAATTCAGTATTTTTAATTTTGTTTTTGTTAGTTTTACATTTAAAAAATATATATATACGTAATAATCAAAACAATGAACTTTATGTTTAAAAAGAAATAAAATTTTATTTGATTAACTACGCTCTCATTTTGAAATAATATAAAATTTATTTTGACCTAACCTACTCTTAATTTGACAGTTCTACAATTTCATTTCAAAAGTAGAAACTTTTAATTTGACATTTATAAAATTTAATCATAAAAGTTGTGACTTTTAAAATCAAAGGATTCAGCATTTTTATTTTAACTGTTCATGTCTTTTGCAATTGAAAGTTTCTGACTTTCTACCAAAAAGAACCAATGCAAACTTTTAATTCTACCAATGGTTTTTTTAATTCTATTAACGTTTATTTTTTGTGTGTAGCCTCGACAGTAGCGACGTTGGCAACGATCGGAGTGATTGATGGACACTAGGTGTTTATTGATATCGATTGATTATGATTTTGAAGATTTCCTGCAAAAAGGTGAAGGCGATACGAGTAGATGGGTTTAGATGCAAGAGATGAAAAAAGATTTTTCGTTGGTTGTTTCGCTAGTGTGAAATTTTTCGACCATTTAAAATCGGGATTTAGATGTGTCGCACTCTTCGCCGACTCCCTTGGTACCGAACAGCAAGAAATGATGCGGCGTTATAGTACGTTCAGACTACATAGTTATAACATGTTATAGCGCTATCTTGATGGTGGTTTCTGTGTTGCAATTATTTGCCGTTATAACATGTTATAACTGCTCAGTCTGGACAGCGTTTTAGAGCCACTTGCTCCGTAGACTCCAGCGAAATGTAGGTGAGCGGCCTTGAATTTACATTCGCCTCTGCTTCTGTGGCAAGGGTGGGGTCCCGTGACTCGCACCTCAGGTATGGGCGCCATCATGGTTGGTTGTGGAACCGCCTTCCTAACACGACAGGTCACACATTGCTTCGACACTTGGCGTATTACGGTTCGCAATCCTGGTATGTAGAACCATTGACCGTTGAGCATACTATTAATTCAAACGCTCTCATCTACTAACGGTGATAGCCAGTATAGTGGACTGGACTTCGGAATTGACAATGGATTGCTGGGATACATCTGGTTACATTTCAAAATTGCGTACTAGTCGGGATACATTTCCGCTTGTACCTGCCGCCAGAGCAAGTCTTCTGCATCACGCAGCTCCATGGAACAAAAATTCAGCTCGCAACTCGATGTCCGTTTCCTTCTGCTTCTGAGACGTTTCCTTTGCCCTCTGCTCCTTTGGCTTATACAGAAACTTCTGTGCACTATACCAAGGATTCTTCGGATCGAAGTTGGGTTCGTCTTTCCATTTCGTGGCCGCGTCAGCAATGTTCAGTTTGGAAGGCACGTGGTGTTACTCATACACGCTAGTAGATGTAAGAATCTCTCTCACTTGAAAGGCCACAAATTGTTGATACCATCGACTATCGGGTCGTAACCAGCACAGAACGGAAGCGTTTGTTAACCTGGATCGAGGGGGTGACATATCTAAATCTCAAGTTTAGATGCTCAACAAATCTCACACTAGCTAATCAATCTTCGAAAAATCTTCTTTCATTTGTCGCATCTACTTGCATCGCTCATCATCTTTTTGCAGGAAATCTTCAGAATCGTCATCAATCTTCTTTCTATCTACTCATCGTGCGCGCAGCTAGCCACAGTAAAACACAATCTTTTTTGTATCGTAGATAGAGTCGTCCCCCTCGACCTGGATATCAAGTGAAGTCAACACTGAGTCGAGCAGTCTTGTTCCGATCATCGCCGCTTGTAGCCCCAGACGTGGCACGAAGAGGGTCTTCAGCGGAGTGACTTATGTTTTAGCCGCCACCAACGTGCATCAAGGAGAACCGTTGTCCACGAAGCGAAGATGCAACACTGCTGCACAAGCCACTTCACTCGCATCTACGAATAGATGTGCCTCGACATTGTGACTATGGCATGACCAAACACTCCCGGGTAACTAGCTCAGTAGCATGAGACCCCTGAACTGTGTCGCAGGGCCGGCATGTTACTGAGTATTCGGAGGTTGGCTACGTGGACAAAGTATGAAACACAGGAACATTCACATTTTCTAAAACATTTATTGTCCTTTTCTGTGGCGTGTGGGTGTAGGTTTACCATATATGTGGCGTGTATGTGAGGGTTTAAAATTCGCACTGTACTCACTGCTGCAGCGGGATCTCTTACGACGTCGCGTCGCTGGCGTTGGCCCACACGGCCGAGGGGGCGACTCTATCTAAGATGCAGGAAATTTTTTGCTTTGCTGTTGTGAGATGCACTCGCGCTGAATAGATAGAAACAGATTTTCTGCAAAAAGGTGGAGAACAAAGCGAGTAAATGGGTTTAGATGCAAGAGATAAAAAAAGATTTTTCGGACACAGCAAAAAAAATGTAATATCGATCAACGTAATTCAAGCTGATGTACACACAAAGAAAAATCGTTGCTTAAATTAAAAAAACCATTGATATAATTAAAAGTTTGCATTGGTTCTTTTTGGTAGAAAGCAGTTAGCTTTCAAAACGAAAGTCAATCAAATGTCAATTCAAAAGTTTTCCGGCCATTAATTTTAAAAGTTTAAACTTTCAAAACGAATTGTACTACTGTCAAATGAAAAGCCAGACAGTGTTGAAAGAAAAATATATTTTTTTCTAATTCAAATCAAACTTTTAAAATGACCTGTGGTATTTTCAATCGTAAAATTAAATATTTTCAGAAAAAAAAAACAGCATTTTCAATTTAATCACGTCGCTTTACATTTTAAATTCTAATATATGTTTTTATTTGGTTAAAACAATCCAGAAATATTTTTATCACTTGACATAAACAACAATAACAATAAATCATTATGACTACCCGATTTTCAAAGACGTCGTGCCGGTGGGCTGCTTCCTTCCGGACATCAGTCATTGATTCGGCAAAGGGGGAACTATTTGATTTGATGCGCTATTTGTTGTTGAAAAACTGAGGCAAATTTGTGATTACTGCTGTATTCCCATCACCGGGTTGATCACGTTCATGATAAATCCTCCATCACGCACAAGGGGAACAGAACAGGCATCTTTAGGGTGACGTAAGAAAATCTGTGGTGGAATTATTCGAATAGGCTTGAACAACTCTTGAGGTAATGTCCTGGATAATGCAATGCATGATAATTACCTGGATACTAGATGAATTCAATCCGTTGAGTCAAGTTTGTCCAAATCTGGTGCCCTGAACTATGATGAAGTCCAACATTGGCCCTGCGAAACATCTTCAAGAATGTCGGAAGCTGAAAGCAAAAATCTGCATCCCGGCTAGCTTTCCGGTTCCAGTTCTGCAGAAATAAAATGAATGAAAACTGTGTATGCGATCATTCCTAAAATTTCTCACCTTAATGATTTTCTGCCTGGTAAATCTGGTGGAAGCTGGGGTGGAAGCAAAGTGAGTGAAGTGTAAATTCCATTCAATGGAAAACTGCTCCGCCTTGTTTTGTGTCGCTCGTCAAATTTAGCGCCAAACTGAAGTCCAGTGCTGCCAAAAACATCGTAATGAAGAGGTATTTTTGACAGTTCAACAACTTTTATTTAAAAAAATCACTTTTAAAATTACGAGTGGAAAATTAAAAGAAACACTTTCAAACCAAAAAAATTACTTTCGTTTAGAATATTATTGATGTTAAAACTACACAATTTGGGAAACTTTTAATTTAAAATTGCATTATTTTTATAGCAACAATATTTGTTATTTGTGTGTATGAAATAATGATGTAATAGCCAAAAGCAGATACAATATTACATCAATGGATGTAATTTTGTTCGCAAAATCGATGTACATCGTACAATGTGATATTACACAACCGATGGATTGACCTGGTTGCAGCAGTTTCGATGTAATATTCAACAACTTTTTTTGCTGTGTAGGTTGATTCGCTAGTGTGAGATTTTTTGATTATTTAATATCGAGATTTAGATGTGTCGCACCCCTCGCACACGGCTGCTCCTGCACACCGTGTGGCTGGAAACTTGCAGCCCGGGCTGCAAACAGCGGATCTGGTGGCGTTCATCAGTGGCATACGGCTCAGCAGGCGTTGCTGGCTCGTTTGGCAACGGCAGCGGAAAAGCCCGATCTGAGTAAGCCAACTTGTCGGATTGAAAACTTGTTGGAACCAAATCGACTTCGGTTAGGCATCTTGAAGGCATTTGCGATTGCGACAACTGTCAAACTTTCCGTTTCCGTTCCACTTCCGTCCACATTGCGTTTGGGCCTTAAGGCTGTGAACCATTTGCCGAGTTAAATTTAACTCGTGGTTAAAAGTGACATTTCGAAAGTTATTCTTGATGTTCGAAAATCCCTGTGCTGTCGATCGACAGGTTTTCGAGAAGAACTCAGCCACGGTTGTCAACATTTAACTTCTTGTCTGTCAGAAGTAACCACGCTCTGATAGCAGGGTTAATCGATAACTTTCCATCTGTCAAATTTTAACCAAAAGTTAAAATAATCCACCAAATGGTTCAGAGCCTAAGTGTGTATAATCGTTTTTTCCCTTCACTCAAAAAATTTCAAACGTCATCTTCATGTGTCTCACACTTAATTTTGCGCTTATTGTGAAACACATCCATTTTATCTGTGAATCTTATGCTATGAATCATGCCTGAACACTATGGATTTGAATTGTGACACACTTGGATTCGCCTCTTATGGTGATATCAATAGCTTTGCACATCATAATTCAATATTCTGCAATATTGTACTTTATCGACTTCTATTTTACCGACTCTAAAAAAGAATCGACAAAAATGTAAACAAAACACATATCTTTTTAATGGGTCTGTTGGGGTTTTCTGCTGCCGGAGTCTTCGTGCGATCTCACTGTACCACAATTGTTCTCATATATGAGGCTGGTTGATAGGATAAAGTCACAAGTCTTGTTTTCGATGTTTAACTTTCTGAGCAAGCAATTCACATCGCATTGAAATGCAAAACACTTTAAATCCGTAGTGTGATTCAATGTGCAATACACTTGAATAGATAGTGAAACATATAGTTGAAGATGCTATTGGTTGTTTGCAGGTTGTCTACACGCTAACAGCATAGAGGTAACTCTAAGACCACTGGGTCCCGAAGAAAATCATTATTATTTTTGGCTCACTCAGTACCAGAACAACGGTCCCAAGCAGTCCCAAGCTATTTCACTCACCCCTGCATGTTCTGCATGAATCCACACACCCCTGATGTTAGCTGTCAAACTTTCATAGCGAATCAAAACAAACTTAGTGTAGTAATAGAATTTCAACTAGAATAGGGTACGTTATTCGTTTGCTTGGGACCAATAGGCTACTAAAGTGGTGAGCCAATTTAAAATCGTTAGTTTCGTATTGATTGTTGCTAACAGGTTGTCTACACGCTAACTTGAAAGTACCCATTAATTGAAGAAAAAGACCCATTTTGAAGAAAAGTGGCTTAGCTCATTAAATGAGTAATTTTTTTACCCATTAATGAGTATCTGTTACCCATTAATGAGTAATTGTTAATCATTAATGGGTAACAGATACTCATTAATGGGTAAAATTGTTTAATCATTAATAAGTTAAGCCACTTTTCCTCAAAATGGGTATTTTTTACTCATTAATGAGTACTTTCAAGTTAGCGTGTATACCTGCATGTCAGTATAACAATTGACATCTTTTTCTTTTTTTTTATTCATTTTATTTATTTGTTAGGCTTAACTGTCAAAATCAACACTACGGAGCCAATAGTCTAGGATATAAGTTTCGAGATAAGTTTACAATTCATTAAAATTAAAAGTTATTCGGGTTCAGGGCCGGAGCGTAAAGTTTTTCTCGGTGGTGAATTTTCACTGGCGTGCTTTTGTAGTTTCTGTTGTTCTTTGATCAGTTTGGTGTGTATTTTCACCATTCCGGTGGCAGAAACGTCATCCACGAACATTTTGGCTTGAAGCCAAAGTTGTTGGTTCTTTGGCTCGATTATCTGCCAATCTAAGACAGCTGAGAAATTATGCTCCGTTCACATAGATGTTTGATTTGTAGCGTGGCAAAATAATCGTGATAAATGTTCAACAAGCACGTACTTCTAGGAATTAAATATTTTATATATATATATATATATTTTTTTTTAAATTAGGTAAGCTAATCATTAAAAATTTAAGTTTCATTAAGGGGAGAAATACAAGTAAAAGTTTTTTTTTTTATCGAGTTTTTATATTTTACTTTAAATTTTTTGAAAAAAAAAGCTACAAGCACGAGGAAGGAGTGATCTATGGCCCCGGTATCACCGATTAACCGTAAGTTCCAGAAATCATGTTTTTACACACTTAAATTTTTTCGCCGAGATTCCAACAGCCGAGTAATTCTGCAATTTATTTTGCTGAGATTCAGTCAAACAATATAGCATAAAAACTGTAGGCAACAGTGCTGACACCACCGATGGTGGTGGCTTCAGCAACCCTCCTTCTTGGCAGAGCTGGCAGAGGATTGATTTTCACATGCTCTGTCCAATTTCCAACTGTTTGTTTGTGTCGTTGCTGGTACACAGCAAAAAAAAAGGAATATCGATCAACGTAAAAAAATGATGTAATAGCAAAAATCAAATACAATATTACATCAATGGATGTAATTTTGTTCGCAAATCATCGTACAACGTAATATTACACCACCAGCGGAATTACGTCTGTGTTGTTTGAATGTAATATTCAACAACTTTTTTTTTTCTGTGTAGTGTAGAATCGTCTGTTTCTGCTGATTATTCTGTTGCCCTTCGTTATAGTACGTTCAGACTACAGAGTTATAAAATGTTATAGTGCTATCTTGATGGTGGTTTCTGTGTTGCAATTAGTTGACAACCGTTATAACATGTTATAACTCTCTAGTCTGGACAGCGTTTTATCCACTTCGAAGTCCAAAATCGTAGTTGGAACTACAACTGCATCCATGTAGATTCCACGCACACCAGTAAATAAATCAAGCTGATATTCTACACGGAACCGAATTTTGTTCATTTAAATCAAAAATAAAAATGTTCATTCTATAAACATATGAATAATTCAAAATAAATTAAAACCATGTTTGCAACAAAAATATACATGTTTGAATCAAAGTCAGAAGCATGTTTATTTCAACAATATAGAATTTGGGTAAGCGATGTTTAGCATGCCCTGCATTTTTTCCTTCTTGTTTACATTCGGAAAAAAATTGCCCCAGATTTGCCAATCAACTGAAAACCGCCCGCAACAAAACCGAAGTCATGGATGCGGAAACCCACCTAGGTAAGTATCTTAACAAAGGGAAACGAAAATCCGAAATGGATTTTGAATCTATTCCGGAACCTCCAGCACCTCCCCCTCCCCCCCTGCAAAAGTCATTTCTTCCTGTTTGCTGCGAGCTTTTGTCTTTGATCTTCTCTTCTGCCACAAACAGATCCGAAACATGCTTCTCATTTACACCTGCCTTGTGTTCTTGCTCTTTCCGTAATTGCTCCAACTTCATACACTTATTTTCCATTAGCTTCGAAACTTCAGCAAGCTTTATCATATTCACACAATCCTGTCTCGACTGATTAATTGGTTGGATCAACTTCTTACTAAAATCAGTGCTGCATTCATCCTCCTTCCTTACCTAACTCAACGGTTTCTCATCATCCTCATCTTCTTCCGATTCCTGCATTTCCAATCCTCTATTGCCACGAGCATTGCAATCAAACTGAATTCGGGATCTTCCTGCAGATCGTTTTTTCTTCTCTTGGCAATCCATTTTTCTGCTTTATCTTACATTCAAATGCTAATATAATTTAAAATTAAGTATGTTTCTTTCAAACATAAGAAGCATGTTTAAAATAAATATATTTATTTGTGTTCGCATTGTTGTCAAACCAAACAAAAATATTCACGTTTATTTTCAACACGAATATTTTAAAAACAAACGTAAAATTATTTTTATTTTAAACATTAATATTACACGACTTCAAACATGGAATACGTTTGAAATAAACCTTACCCCACTAATGGGTAAAGAGCTTATACGTCAAATCATGGGGTACTTTTTACCCATTTCCAGAATGCATTGTTTTCCGTAACTGGGTAAAAGGTACCCCTTTTTAAATATATTGATGGGACTCAATCTGAAATTTGAGAATTAGCAATAATTTTAAAATCAATCAATAAAATAGAAACTTCAGATTACTGAACTTGGTTTTTATTGAACATCATTGCAATAATTTATGAAAACAACGATGAAACCAAACGATTGACTATCTGACGGGTGCTGGTCGTTGTGATTCCATAACATATGGGAGCTTATTACGGATGTCACTTCACGGTGAAAACTTGTCACTTGTCGTCACGGTGAAGTGATTACCATTTGATTTGTACGGCAATCACGGCTCTTATTATGAGTATCACTTCTTTATCACCGTGTAGTTGTGGAACGATACAACAGTTACCACTTCAACCCACCTCTACTCCTCTCTATATATCTTGGCCCACTCGGGTTACGAGAGAGAAGGCAACGAATATCATTATCATTCCAAAAGTAACTGCTACCGCGTTCGGTTGCATTGTATTTTGCGCTCGATCAATAAACGTAGTTAAAGTGATTTCTCGCGAGTTCCATTATTTCCACAACAGGTCCGAATCCGTCCGCTGATATTCCACTTCGTTGCCCTGACTCTACCGTCGGTTTCGTCAGGTTATGGGCCCAGCGGGATCGGACAGAAATCTGGTGAAAAGTTTTTGACCCGAAGTGACGCCATTTTTTTTGTGCTGCTGCCGCCGCGTGCGAAGTGTGGAGATAGTGATCGCGAAAGACCCGAGCGAGAGCCATTTTTTTTTTCAACCGTGTGTGAATGAAAATCGATTTTGACGATGGCGGACGCTAGATTCTCGATTCCGAAGCTTAACGGAACAAATTGGGCTTCATGGAAAATACGAGTCGAAAGTTTGCTCTGCCGGGAAGATTTGTGGAGTGTTGTTGAGGATGCTCCCCCGGGTGAAGCCGATCGTACCGCTGCGTGGAAGACGGGCGATCGGAAAGCAAAGGCGACGATTATCCTCTTGCTGGAGGACAGCCAGCTGCCGGTTGTGAAAAATTGTGTGCTAGCGTACGATGTGTATACGGCGCTGAAAAATTATCATCAAAAATCGTCCCGTTCAGTGCGCGTTTCGATTCTGAAGAAGCTTTGTGCGTCAAACTTGTCGGAAGGAGGTGACGCCGAACAGCACCTAGTGGAAATCGAGGAATTGTTCGACCGTCTCGACGCCGCTGGTACAGAGTTAGACGCCAGCACGAAAATTTGCTTGCTGTTGCGTAGTTTGCCGCCGTCGTTTGACGGACTAGTTACGGCGCTTGACAGTCGCGTTGGGGACGATGTAACGATTGATTTTGTGAAGTCGAAAGTCGTTGATGAGCACCAGCGGCGGTTTGTTCGGTATTTTTTAACCGAATTCGGCGTTTGCTTTGTTTTACAGTTCTTACTGTAATCTTTTCAACGAAGTTCGTCAATATAAAAGCCAGATTACCGTCACTTCGGTAAAACATTACCGAATGTAGGTAAAAAAAAAATTTATTTACCGAAAAATCTGTAATATTCTTCATTTACCGATTATTTTCGGTAAAAAATTACCGAACAAGGAAAATGTTGCTGAGTGTGAACAAACTGCAAATTACAGAAACGTTTACCGAACTTCAGTAAATAATTTCGGGCTGTCAATCGAAAGACGGTCATATTTATATCAAGTGTTAAAGTAAACAGTAACAATGGAAAGTGACCGGAAAATCCAGTGAAAACAATGTAAGTGTGTTCGCAAATACAGATGAATAATGCATCTATTAAATATTCCTAATGAGATTGATAGTTACATTTATTTCATTTTTATGATTGCTCTTCAGACACAGCCAGGAATTCTGTGCTTTTGGGATCAGGTTCTAGTCAATGTTTCTGGACTGGCATCCGCATGGAAGCAGCCACCTGTGAAAAAAATACTCCAGTGAGCAATATATGTTATTTTAAAATATATTTTTACCTAGATGTTTACTATTGAATAAAATCTCGTTAATAATAATGCAAAAAGAGATTTAAATTTTAATTCACCGGAAAAAACAAAAAATACACAAAATCAACAAATTTTCATTTACGAGACATTTCAGTAAAAAATTACTGAATAGTTCGGTAAATAATTACCGAATTGTTCGGTAATTTTGACAACTCATCAAAAAATCTGTTTACCGATCGTTCGGTAATCGTTTCGATTACCGAACTGATTACCGAACGTTCAGCTGTTGAAAGTTCGGTAAAAAATTACCGAATACGGTAATAATTTCTAAGTGTGTACCAGCAACGTTACCGAGCAACAAAGATATTTTTCACCCAATATAGGGTAAAAATGTACTCATTTTTTATCCCTGAACAGGTTTCGGAAATGGGTGAAAAAGTACCCATTATTTGAAATTTTCATTTACGCATTTTTTGACAGCTCCATACACTACCACAAAATGGGTACTTTTTCACCCATTAAGCTTAGTATACAGATCGAAGCGAAACGAAAATTGAAGCACGCGAAAAATCATGAAATTTCGCTAGCGAAAAAGGTTGTGAAAAAATGTTTGTGGAACATTTTCCAGTTTCCTTTTTTCGCAGTGTGAAACGAAATCGGTCAGTTTACACCTCCGGTGAAGTGAAAATCTGACAGATACGGTCTTTCTCGAAACGTCAACTTTTCGCTTACCTGCTGCTCTTTTCGCTAGCGCTGCATGCACGAAAAAAAATGAACGTAAGCGAAAAAGATACGATCCACAAAATAAGATTTCGCTGGATCGTATCAGTTTACAGTTCAAAGCGAAGCGGAATATTTGCCAATTGCGTTTTTCACGCAGGTGAAAAATGTAGTATTTTGTATGAGATTTTCGCTTCGCTTCGATCTCTATACAGGCCTTTAATGGGTACGCACCAGTTACAGTGCATGGAAGTTTCGTTTTCAGTGCATCGAAAGAAAACACGCATCTGTCAGCTTGGCAGAAATTTTCACATCTCAGCATCGAATTTCTCGGATGCCGTGAGGGGAATTTCTTTACAATTTTACTGCCATTTGCCCCGTTAATCGTTGTTGCAATCACTGGTGGGTATTAGTTTTCAAATATTAACCTTAGTTTTTAACGAAAGTAAACCGTAATTCATGATGATTTAATCAGCTGCTTTAGTACCATTTTGTGAAACATTTTTCTTACGTAATTGTGAAGATTCTTCATAACAAAAACTTCTCGCCTTCTGCCTATCAACAGATCGAAAATGTCCGGTTTATTCCGAATTGGAATTCGGTTTCTAAACCGATCGGCATCGACGAATCCGATTCTTGACTCAAAACTTTCCTCGCCGATGGTAATATCCGCTTGCAACATCTCGGGTAAAACACTGCGCGGGTCGAAATTGAGCAAACCGAAACCGTTCCCGTACCTCGAGAAGGAATACACCGCATTTCAAGCATGCAAGGATGTCCTTTTCAAGACCACTACCAATCGATTCGATGAAAACACCAAGGTATTGCGAATTTCACACCAAACTGGACTTATAAGCGGGGTTTCACTTATTAAAAAGTGTGATAAAAGTTTCCTTCTAATCGTATTGTTGTCTTCGGTGGACTTATTTCTTATGCAAGCAATAAGTACTCCGAAGATACCAAAACGATTTGACGGAAACGTGCACTTCTATCACACTGCATTAAATGGAGCAATCAACAATACTCGATTACTTTTTCGAAGGGACGTATCAGCTTTTGCAAACAATGCATTCAATCGTCGGTTCGGCGTAACTGGTAGCTCACCCACGCATACTAGGACCACTTTCAGGTAGAGAAAATTTCCCCTATCTGATGGTAGTGTTAGCATGCGTGAACTCTCTTAGGCGTGGACGAGCTACCATTTACGTCAAATGACTTTCAAATGAAATGTTTACAAAAGCTGATTCGTCCCTTCGAAAAATTTGTGAATGAATTATTTTAAAAAATTAAGTTTTTTTTATGGTAGGTCGTTGTTGTGGATGGTCCAATCGCGGCCGGTAAGTCGACATTCGCAAAGGAGCTTGCAACCGAATTGGAGATGAAGTACTTCCCAGAAGTTACAATGGATAATTACTACGTCAACTCATATGGGTACGATTTGCGCAAGCTGGATCCACAGTTGCCGCCGAATATGCAAAGCTTCGATGTAAGCAAATTCCTGCAAAATCCAACACATAAGAACGTTGCCACGTTCCAAATCCGTATGCTGATTCAACGTTACTCGCAGTATATCGATGCTCTGGCTCATCTCTTTTCGACCGGGGAAGGAGTCGTGCTCGACCGTTGCGTGTATTCGGATTTTGTTTTCGTCGAAGCCATGTTCAAAAACGGCTACATATCCAAGGGTGCCCGTTCGGTTTATTACGATTTGGTCAAGAATACCTTCTCCGAACTGATGAAGCCACATTTGGTCATATATCTGGATGTTCCTGTTAATGTTGTAAAAGATCGTGTCAAGAAACGAGCCAATCCAGCTGAAGTCGGCTCTAAGGTTCTCACCGATAAGTATCTGCAGGATATGGAGAACATTTACAAGCAACAATATCTCAAGGATATCAGCACCCATGCGGAACTGTTGGTGTACGATTGGTCAAACCACGGTGAAACTGAAGTCGTCGTTGAAGACATCGAACGAATCGATTTTGATCGATTCGACAAGGATGATACGCATATGCGCGACTGGCGTATGGAGAATGAGGAAGAGTGGACTGAAGCACGGGCCCGCTACATGAACAAGCCGGACTTGATGAATTACTTCAATGTTCCACGTTACGACGTGCCCGAGTTGATCGTTACTCCAGAGGACTTCAAGGATTGGTACGAGCTGTGGTCTGAGGCTCCGGGCATGAAGTACCGCAAAGGCTACAACGAAGAATGTGGTGATGACGGTATCCTGACTAAAACTAAGCTGGAATTCCGCAACACACTGTAAATAAAATGAAATTGTTACGATTCCATGTTCCCTTGCGGTCCGAACCCTTTTAGATTGATCAATAAAATGGAATATCGAACCTTACCTTCACATTGGATAATATGACTAGATGAACATTTCAAAATTTAATAGTTCTATCAAGCATTTATAGATTTTCTTCGTCGACTTTCTCTTTGCATCTCCACGGCCATCGATGAAAAGCTATTCTAGACGAACAATTCAAAATGTCCTAACAACTTTGATCGATTCTCTTCATCGACTTTCTCTTTCGTCAATAACTCAGCTGCAAAAACAATCCCTGTTTGGTAGTACTGAACCAGGGAGGCAACTTCAAAATCATCTTCAGAACTTTGTTCTGAATCCTTTGAAGTGCTTTTTCCCTGGTAGTGCAACAACTAGACCATATTGGCACAGCGTAAAGCATGGCCGGTCTAAAAACTTGTTTAAATATTAGAAGTTTATTCGTCAGGCAAAGTTTGGATTTCCTGTTTATAAGGGGATACAAACATTTTATATATTTGTTACATTTGGCTTGAATGCCCTCAATGTGATCTTTAAAAGTTAATTTTTGGTCAAGTATTAATCCAAAATATTTCACTTTGTTTGACCAGGAAATTGGAACTCCGCTCATAGTGACTATGTGACTACTACTAGGTTTCAAAAACGAAGCTCTAGGCTTATGTGGAAATATTATATAAGTTGAGTTTTGGAAGCGTTGGAAGAAATCATCCATTTTTGTAAATAAGAAGAGAAAATATCTAAACTTTTCTGGAGTCTGCTGCAAATAACACGAAGACTTCTTCCTTTAGCGGAAATGCCTGTGTCATCAGCGAACAAAGATTTTTGGCAACCCTGAGGCAAATCAGGGAGGTCCGAAGTGAAAATGTTATACAATATAGGCCCAAGAATGCTACCCTGAGGAACACCTGCTCTAACAGGTAGTCGATTAGATTTGGAATTTTGATAATTTACCTGCAGAGTTCTGTCAGTTAAATAATTTTGAACTAATTTCATAATATAAAGTGGAAAATTAAACTTAGTTAGCAATCAAACCTTCATGCCAAACACTGTCGAATGCTTTTTCTATGTCTAGAAGAGCAACTCCAGTTGAGTGGCCTTCCGATTTGTTTGAACGAATTAAATTGGTAACTCTTAAGAGTTGATGAGTAGTTGAATGCCCATGGCGAAATCCAAACTGCTCATCTGCAAAAATTGAGTTCGTATTGATGTGAAGCATCATTCTATTTAAAATTATCTTTTCAAAAAGTTTACTTATTGAAGAAAGCAAACTTATTGGACGGTAGCTAGAAGCTTCAGCTGGATTTTTATCCGGCTTCAAAATTGGAACAACTTTTGCATTTTTCCATTTATCAGGAAAGTATGCAAACATCTGTTAAATAATTTTACCAAGAGAGACAAGGTACTCTCTGGGAGTTTTTTGATGAGGATATAGAAAATTCCATCATCACCTGGAGCTTTCATATTTTGAAACTTTTTAGTTATAGACCTTACTTCGTCCAAATCAGTCCCCCAGGAATCATCAAAAATATTTTCCCAAGTGAAAATATTCAGATAATCCCGAGCAACCTGATTCTCAATAGGACTAGTAAGACCCAAACTGAAACTATGGGAACTCTCGAATTGCTTAGCAAGTTTCTGAGATTTTTCCAAATCTGTGATCAAAATTTTACCACCTTCTTTAAGGGGTACCGAAAATATTTTCGGTACGTTTTTATTTTTCTAAAAATATTGGGAAAAATTATCAAAAATCCAAGAAAATCAGTTTCTTCCTTAGATTTTTGTCAAAAATTACATGCAAAAAATTTTTTCTATACCATCATGAAAAAAAATTGGACTCTCAGAAAAACCGAAAAGTTGATGTTTTGTGGTTTTTTGAGTCCAACTTTATTCCATAATGACTTATAAAACATGTTTTTGCACGTGAATTTTCTTTAAAAAATTAGAAAAAATGTGATTGTTTTAGATTTTTGATACTTTTTTTCAATATTTTTAGAAAAATTAAAACGTAATTTTTTTTTCGGAGCGGTCTGCTTCCCCTTAAGCGCTGGAATAGGCTTTTGAGGTTTTTTCAAAATTTTTGTGAGTTTCCAAAAGGGTTTGGAACTCGGGTCTAATTTAGAAAAAATATTTTCAAAAGTTTTGTTCCTCAGGGCAGAGAATCGTTTTTTAATTTGTTTTTGTAAATCCCGCCAGATAACTTTCATGGCAGGATCACGTGTTCTTTGATATTGTCTCCTACGGGCATTTTTAAGACGGATCAAGAGCTGAAGATCGTCGTCTATTATAATTGAATCGAATTTAACCTCGCATTTTGGTACTGAGGTAGCTCTTGCTTCAACTATAGAAGTAGTCAGAGATTCAAGAGCATAATTAATTTCATGTTTGGTTTGCAAAGGAATGTTTGGATCGAAGTTATATTCCATAAATGTTCGATATTGCTCCCAATCAGCTCTATGGTAATTGAAAATAGAGCTGTTGGGATTACAAATTATTTCTTGGGATACTTCAAAAGTTACTGGAAGGTGATCAGAACCGAAGTCAGCATGAGTAACCAATTGGCTACAAAGTTGACATGAATCAGTTAAGACCAAATCAATAGTTGAGGGATTTCTTGCAGAAGAAAAGCATGTTAGACTGTTTGGATATTGAATAGTGTAATAACCTGCAGAACAATCATCAAACATAATATTACCATTGGAATTGCTTTGAGCATTATTCCATGAGCGGTGTTTTGCATTAAAATCACCAATAATGAAGAATTTAGACCAATGACGGCTAAGTTTCTGGAGGTCACCCTTGAGAAAATTCTTTTGCTGGCCTACGCATTGGAATGGCAAATAGGCAGCTATAAACGTAAGTTGTCCAAATTTTGTTTCAACAGAAACTCCCAAAATTTCAAAAACTTTGGTTTCAAATGAAGAAAGAATTGTATGTTTGATTCGTCTATGAACAATGATGGCAACGCCACCACAGGGTCCATCAAGACGATCATTTCTATAAATTAAATAATTTGAGTCCTTCTTTACCTTATGGTCAGGTTTAAGGAACGTTTCAGTTATAACGGCAATATGCACGTTATGAACACTCAAAAAGTTAAATAGCTCGTCTTCATTATCTTTAAGAGATCGAGCATTCCAATTTAAAATGTTTAAAGCTTTAAAATCCATTACAATATTATTAGCAAATTTTACTCCAGTTTGAATAGCATCAAACATGGAGTTAGATTTAAGCATATCAGAAATCATTTCAATTAATGAATTCTGTAATGTAATGCTTCCTAAGTCGAAATTGTCAAAATTTCCGTTAGAACGTTGGCTAGTATTTTGATTTCTACCCGCTGCAATAGCAGCATAGGTAGCTCCATTAACTCGCTGAACATTGTTAGCAGCGAGGGGAGTAGGTACAGATGTAACATTTGAAGCAGGGGTGATATTTGTACCTACGGGTACGAATGTAGAATTTGTTCCTCGCTGACCGTTGTTAACAGCAGAGGAATTTGTACCTGGTCGGAAACGTGGAGCGTTTCCTACCTGACGGTTAGAACGAGATTGTATGGATCGCTTTGCGAGTCTTACATTCCCAAAAATTGGATTTGTGGTTTTCACCACAATTTGAACATTTAAATTTCTTAGGATCTTCCTTCACAGGACAGTCGTCCTTTGCGTGAGAGGAATCACCACAATTCATGCATTTAGCTGGCATGTAGCAATTTTTAGTTCCGTGACCCCATCCCTGGCACTTACACGGACAGAAAATTGTTTGCATTGAACCAAAAAAATCTTTAATTGTATTTAAGCAAACAATTCCAGTTGAAATTATATTGCTTTTTGTTGTTTCAATAATACTTATTCATATAAATTCAAAATAGGATTCTTTTTGTTTTAATCAGCCACTTTTCAAATGCAACTATTGTAAAAATAACAATATTCTATTATTAAGCCAACAATAGTTAATTTTAATTTAGCATTTATTTGCTGTGTCCATTCTCTGGGCCATTAAAGCAAAAATAACTACCAACCATTCCCTCGTTTTCACCCGGACAAAAATGTAAACAATAACAATACTTACGCGTTCCACGTAAGTATTGTTTTTAATTGTAAATTTCGGGAAATAAGTGCAAGATTTTCGAAAATCTTGAGACTTGAGTTAAGTAAGTATGCTGCAATTCGAGCTGCAGGTAATAAATATAATCAATTTTTCTGTTTTTTTTTCCTTTATTTTTTTTCCGTCGATCTTGTTTTCCGTACTGAGTACCAATGCTCCCAACGCCAGGAAGGCAGCTCCCACATCTGGACCCTACATATCGACCCATCAACTCATGAACCGGGGGCAGAAATTCAATTACAATTTCTGCAATTTTGTTTCAAAATGAAAACGAAACATAAAAAAAATTGCCATATTATTTTTACATAAATAAACACATTTTTATTTCTACTGCGTGAATTTTCAGATTGAATCAACAAGAAATCTCTTTTAAAAACAAACATATTTTTGTTGTTAACCCAGCTGCCAAATTTTACAGCTTACGTCAAAATCATGAAAGCTCTTGTAAATTCTAAAAGATCCATGGGTTTTTAGAAACAAAAATACTGGATTGTTGAAACAATAATGATTTCTTTTTGCAGCCAAAACAAAATGAATTTCTTATTGATTTTACGTCAAATATTATTACTTTTAAAATATTTTTTTCTGCGTGTACGGCACTGAGTGAGGTTTTGGAAATTTCCTCCAGTCTTCCTGAAGTGTTCGCACTTCACTCGGACATGGAGCATAAGGCTAGCTTTTTCTAAGGCCTTAAGGTTGTTTAGTTCACTAGACTTGAAGTGAACTAAATAAAAATAATTAGAAATCCCGTTGCGCGAATCGCCAGGACGGGATTTCATTTTCATTTTGATTACTTGGAGTAGTTTGGAGTAATTTTGCCAGTTCATCTTTGATCTGATCCAGGGATTCACCACTGGGCAGTCCTTTCATGACAACCTTGAACACACGTTCAGTTTTGGTGTCGTAAGTAAAAAATTTGTGCTTCTTCTCAGTAAGATACTTGAGAAGACATTTAAAACGCTGTCCAGACTGGAGAGTTATAACAACAATCAATACGAAACTAACGATTTTAAATTGGCTCACCACTTTAGTAGCCTATTCGTCCCAAGCAAACGATTAACGTACCCTATTCTAGTTGAAATTCTATTACTACACTATGTTTGTTTTGATTCGCCATGAAAGTTTGACAGATAACATCAAGGGTGTGTGGATTCATGCAGAACATGCAGGGGTGAGTGAAATAGCTTGGGACTGCTTGGGACCGTTGTTCTGGTACTGAGTGAGCCAAAAATAATAATGATTTTCTTCGGGACCCAGTGGTCTTAGAGTTACCTCTATGGTTATAACATGTTATAACGGTTGTCAAATAATTGCAACACAGAAACCACCATCAAGATAGCGCTATAACATGTTATAACTCTGTAGTCTGAACGTACTATAAATCCGTCCAAGGTTTCAGCCAATACACGGCATTCACCCCGACGTCCAATTTGTAGTGAAAACTTAACTTTCACGAAATTCAAAAGTTCCATGCGAAGAGCATGGAAATCGGAAGTGGTTATCACAATAGGGGGAATCTTTTCCTTCTTGGCATTAAGCCGGGAAAGTTTACTAGAATTTTTCTTGGATGATGGATCATTCTCATCATCCGTGAGCAAATCAAATTGATTACTCAAATTAATTTCATCAGAAGGGGGGTCAAGAGTTTGCCCCTTTCTTTTGCGTTTAGGCGCCATGACGGCAGTAAATTTTTATCCAAATCGACTTCCAAGCAGATTACTATAAGAATCTGAAGGATCGAAGAAGAATTTTCCAAATCGATATCCAAGAAGGATTACCTCGGGTAGGGTCCAAACAAGGATCGAAGAGGAATAAGAGTTGAACAAGGTAGAATTTTTTTTTTCAGGTTGAGCACTGAAAAGTGCTGTTTAAATTTGTTGTAGCTTTAGGTAGTAGTAACACTTCCGTAAGCAAAAAGCAAATAGATCCGCACGGCAAGAGGCACGAAGGACTAGCCTATGTTGGCAGCTTGAACACTTTCGTCTGGTGCTACACCGAGCAATCGGCCTATTTAATAGTTTTTCGTCGATGGATTTAGTCGGCCAACTTTGTTGTTTAATCGGCAGATGATTTCAAACCTTAACATGTTTTCTGTAATTTAACTGTCTTGAAGTAGCTTTTTATTTAGGAACAATGCATCACAAAATAATTTTATGTATTTTGTACAAGGTTCATCCATGCTGACAAGAAATTTGCATGAAATTACATTGAAATTAAACAATTTTGCAAACAATCAATGAAATTGTCAAGGGCTGTCACAGACTTATCACCGTCGGTTAGTGCTTATTCCTGCCATAAGTAAAAAAAATGGGCGTTGTTTCAACAATTTCAACAAGTTGATACCGTAAATCTGACCATAACAAAAATTTCATTTTCATTTTCATTTTACAGCGTTTGGTGGGGCAATGGGAGCGCAAGTCAATCCAAAGCCGAGGATAAAGGACGGGTAATGGCTGAATAGTCTATGCGGACCACTTGAACGCCATGGGAAAAGGAAGGGATTGAAAAGGCCGGTTTTGGGGGGTTTTAAGGAAATGGCACATAGTGATGCTAAATGTATTGAAACCGAAAATCCATCTCCCACTGATTCATCCTTTCACATATATACCAAATTGATATTTTAAAGCAATAATCAAAATAAACAGACAATACATGAAAAGGCTAGTTGTCAGTTGCTTTAGAGCAACCGTAACGGTACGCTGCTAAACTCATTTTAGCAGCCCTCATCATAGCGCAGCTACCGTATCGGGGGTTGCCATACGAGTAACTAAAATAGCAGTCTGCTTCTCGGTGAGAAGCGCGCTACCAAATTTAGCAGCGCGGGAGAAAGGTTGCTATTCGTAGAAATGTCAAAATGCTCACTACCGGTACGGACAAAGGTGAGTAAATTGATAACCACGATAGCAGCGACCGGTGTGGAGAAGAGTGACTAAACTAAAATGAGAGCGCTGTGCGCTGTTAAAATAGTCGCGCAAATGACAACGACCGTTACGGTTGCTCTAAGCTTCCCCTCTGCATCCTATATGTCTTATCTAAAAAACCAACTGCCAATGGTTTGAATGTATCAATATATAAATTGGAAAAGACGTTCCCCACTCACTTGGCCAGGTTTCAGAATCGACCAGTGGGCAGTGCGCTCTACACTCCAAATTCCCTTCTTTCAAATTCACCCCAAATTTGTTATTTTACCCCTTTGAGTGTTGATTAATCACAATGAAACCTTGTGACACACATAAAAAATGTAACATCGATCAACGTAATTCAAGCTGATGTATGAAATAATGATGTAATAGCAAAAAGCAGATACAATTTTACATCAATGGATGTAATTTTGTTCGCAAAATCGATGTACATCGTACAATGTGATATTACACAACCGATGGATTGACCTGGTTGCAGCAGTTTCGATGTAAAATTCAATTTTTTTTTGCTGTGCAGAGCACGGACTTAAGTTTACTAGAGTATTAAGTAATCTAGGTCCTATGTAGGATTATATCTGAAAAATCCAAATCTGGCCAACGCCCACCAAAATGCTGTTAGATATTCTTGCAAGAAAATCGGATGATCAGGAATTATTTCAAAGACCATCAGTTGATAAAATACAGTACAGAAAACAGATTAACAGAACACATTAACAGAACTCAACCAAAATATGTACCAAAATATTTAAAGATTGAAATAATTTTTCTGGCTATTTCCCGGTTATTTTCGGTTATCCCGGTTTTCCGGTTGGGTCTTTACCCTGCAGATTAGATTCCCGTTTGATTTTGGAAATCCGTATCACAAAATCGCCCACCGGTTCCTTTTTTTTTGCCGTTCGACGACGACGGGTGTGCTTTCGCAAGAGTGACGTTTATTTGATACGTTTCTTTGCACGGGTGTTTTTTTTTTGTAACTAGCGTAAGTGTGCCTGCGATTTGCATTGAGTGACGGAGATTGTGAGTTAGCTGAAGGATGTCTCGCTGGATATGCCCAAGACTGGACGGGCGGTAGCTGGTGGCCGTGAACGGTTCCTGGGGAAAGCACTAGATGCGAACCTCCTCCCAGATCACCATGGCAATACAGGAAGTATCACAACAAAGGTAATTGCTATTAGATATTTTGCAAACAGTGACAGATAGCGGACATGAAGAACCAGTGGAGGTGCCAGGCAAAGGTGTTTATCCTAGACAAATGGTAAGCTACAAATTCTCTGTTGTCGTTGTCGAAGGTGCCGTCGTAGTCACTGTCGTAATCGCCGTCGTAGTCGTAGGCAGTACACAGCAAAAAAAGTTGTTGAATATTACATCGAAACTACTGCAACCAGGTCAATCCATCTGTTGTGTAATATCACATTGTACGATGTACATCGATTTTGCGAACAAAATTACATCCATTAATGTAATATTGTATCTGCTTTTTGCTATTACATCATTATTTCATACATCAGCTTGAATTACGTTGATCGATATTACATTTTTTTTTGCTGTGTACCGTTAGTATATTTAAAATTAAACATCAACCGCTGAAAATATGAATTATCGCGTATTTCTGTTGTTCATTACATTCCAAGTGAAATTCGAGAACGTAATTTCATTTGAATAGCTTGTTTAACCAGGTCTTAAACAATCGTCACGTCGGTCAAAGCTTGTTATGATTGTCTGAACCATGCGTAAAGAGAAAATCGAAACATTGAACGTCGTGTGAAAGTGGATCTTAATGAAGGCCTAAGTACTCTTTCGTAGCTTTTAGTTTTAGGATTTCAAAGATCGTCGGTTGCAGTGGCTTGCTTACTGAGGAGAAAAACGCGGTCCCAGATCCTTTCATATTGAAAATATTAAAATATCGCTTGTTTATCGTGTATTTTGTAAAACTTTTCGTTGTCGTCGGTGCCGGGTTTGAATAGTTATAAAAACTTGAGTAACGCTATAATGTGATATGAGAGGCTCGGTGGCCTTAGAGCAATCGTTTTTGCTTACTGAGCAGAACATCATGAGTCTAATCTCAAGCCCATCCACATTCAAGATTCGTCAATGATTAAAAAGGAGCTCGTCTGCCTAGTGGCAAACGTTTTTGCTTACTGAGCAGAAGACCGTGGGTTCAATCCCAAGCTCCTTCGGGTTATACGATCGTTAGGACATCAATTCAGCTTATCGTTTACCAAAACGAACCCTGCTGCTAACCCAACATCCCTGTGATTCCTCGTGGAAGTGCAGAGGACTCCTCGGCTTCCATAAAAACGAGTGTCACGTCAACAAATTCCTACCCATTCCTTTCTTGACCTGCGTTCAGGCGCGGCTGGCGCTGGTATTGCCTAATTCGAGATCACCAGTTTTTACACCTTGAGGATGATTGCTAGTCCCAAGCATCGTCTATTGGTTCTCTGTATAATTACACCTGGTCTGGCAATAGCAGAGTATCAACCGTGGGCGGTCAATCATGCTCATGGGTGGTTACCCTGCAGATTATTATTATTATTCTTCAGAATAATCACCCATATTCTTGTTTTCGTTCGAACCGTATTTTCCATACAAAAAACTATCAACCAGAAGAATTGCCAAAATACCCAGAGAACATTATGCAGGTTTTTGATGAATTGAAGGTCTTTGGAATAATTACATCTGTGGACTTCAAAAAATTCTTGTGACCTTCAGAAAAGTTTAAAACAATTCACTTAAATTCTGTGTATTACACATGTACACGCTGGGCACGACTGTCATCAGGATGTGGAACACATGGATTTTTCCTTAATATCGACAAATTTTAATTACCATAAGAGGAGATACATGAAGTACGTCACGGTTTAAGAACAGAGAAGGGGAGAGGTTACAAATGTGACAAGCAATGCAGAAAGTATATAACATGGGGGAGGGGGTTGATTTTTTTCTGAATTCTGCATGACGTACTTATGCTCCCCAATCTTCAAATACACACTTAAGAATAAAGAAATCAACCAGATTCTCGTGTTGCCTTCCGTTCGTAATATTTATGTAAAGCAGCATCAAATACTCCGCCAACGGTCCGCTTTTTCCATATATCGATTTTGGGTTCCTTCTTCTTTGTTTCTTTCATGCTTCGATTATCCTCTACCTTAGTAATCTCTTTTCCATTTGCTTGGGTTGACTTTTCTACGTTGTCAACTCCATTGGTTGGGCCCTTGTGATCTTCCGTTTTTACCTTTTTCTCAGGCGATTCTTCAATGGACTTTTTTCTGTGCTTACGCTTCTTATCGTTATCATGCTCTGAATCACTTTCGCTGCTGCTGTTTGAATCAATACTGAAGTCTGAATCAGCATCCAAATTCGACTGGAGATGCACCTTTTTAGAGGAATCATTCTTTTCATTTTCGTCATTTTCTTCATCATCGGAACGTCGTTTGCGATATCTTCGTCCCTTAGACTGTCCGGCTTCTTTGCTCTTCAGTGCTTCTAACCTTGCGCGTTCTTCCTCGTCGGATTCACTATCATCCTTACGTTTTCGGTCTTCTTGTTTTGACTCTTCATCCGAAGCACTGGAATTTCCTTGTTCTCTAGCAGCATTTTCGTTTACTATCTGCTTCTGGTTGCTACCTTCTCTCATTTTCTGCGAATAAATGTGTCTATAGAACCCTCCTAGATCACTCTGTTTTGTAACGTCACCAATATTCTCCAAATATTCCTCCCGCTTTTCATCCTCTTCAGCTTTTTTCATCTCTTCTAACTTTGCTCTGTAGGCGGAAGTTACAAACGATTCCTTATCTTTGTACATTTCACCCTCTTCTTCTCTTTCTTTTTGAACCTGCCGTTCAATACGTCTTTCCTGCTCCTTCTTGCGTTTGTCAGCCGTTTCCAGTAACTTGCCGATATACTTTGGTTTTCGCTCTTCTTTAGATTTGTCAGCTTTCGATTCCTTTCGCTTGTTATCCATATCGTCATACAATTCATCATACTGATATATAGTGGGATCTTCGGCCAGCACTTTGGCTTGTACCGCTTTTACTTGACGCTTCTGGCTTTCTCCAAGCTCTAAGTTGACAGATTTTTTTGGATCCGATGATTCGGAATCCGAATCACTCTCAAAAGCCGCATGCTTCGTAATTTTCGTTTTGTTCGCTTTAGGATCAATCAAGCCGTACCTATTCAACAACAAACAATATTATCATTATTATTGGTGGCCGTGAACGGTTCAACAACCGTAATTAATACTCACTGTTTTGACATAATTAAATACAGTACAATATTTTACTAAGTAAATGGGAAATCTCAGAAAATTTTAAGATTTATATTTTGGAAATGCAAAAAACACAAGGATTTTTTTTTTTTATTATTTGACAGCAGTGCACACGCTATTTCAAAACTAATAAATTTGGGTATTGGCGTTGACGGCGACTCTGTAGCTCTTTACTCCTATGAGAAAATCCATAAGCAAACGTCAGACTGTGCGTGAAACATGGCGGACTTTGTACTATCCTTTCACTCCACTGAAAATTCTCATAAGAAACTGTCTATATTTGCTGAAAGAGAAAATTTTTCGACGGTGCCGTCAACGCCAATGGAATCCACCCAGATCTGTCAAACTTACACGGAAAGACGAAACAACTCAAAATTTAGATAAAAAGTACTTATAAATAAGTAGTCCACCAACACTACACAGCAAAAAAAGTTGTTGAATATTACATCGAAAATGATGCAACCAGGTCAATCCATCGGTTGTGTAATATCACATTGTACGATGTACATCGATTTGGCGAACAAAATTACATCCATTGATGTAATATTGTATCTGCTTTTTGCTATTACATCATTATTTCATACATCAGCTTGAATTACGTTGATCGATATTACATTTTTTTTTGCTGTGTACTGTTTTGAGTGAAATTTTGTTCTCATTTATGAGTACTTTAAACTTAATCTCGTAGTATAACCCGATCACTTACTTTTCGTTAATTATACTCAAACAGTAATCTTGAGAGAGTTCTTTATTTGCGGACTTTTTATCTAAATATTTGGATGAAAAATCGTAATGTGCGCCATGTTAATTTCAGCTTTGTCGTTTACCAAAAGCTGCAGCTATTTAAGTGAAAACATGTTAAATTAGTACGGAATTAAGTATTAGGTACAGTAATGAAGGTCATAAACTAAACTATAGTTCTATTCTAGATCTCCATACAGACCAAAAATATCTGGGGAGTGTCATTCGTCATCCTTTCATTATTAAGTCGGACAAGACCTCAGACAATACAGGCCATTACGAGCGCAATGGCCTCCACCTGCTGATGATCTGTCTTTAGTGAAGTGCACCATTAACCCAGTATCTGAGAGCAGTGGGAAAGTGAGGGTAAAGCTTTTAGTTTTTTGACTCTGCTTTGCGAGTTGATTGGTTTTTGTCTCTTTTTCTCCTACCTACCTAATTTCAGTGTGATACATCTAAGTAAACAACCTGAAGTCTTGGCAGCCGAGAGTGGAACCAAGGAGTTCGCTTCGAACTTACCCCCAGCGATAATCCCCCGGTTAATTCAACGTGCCGGATCTCCTCTGGCAATGACCCGGAAATCGTTGCATAGCTAGAAACTGACCACAACCAGCTAAAAAATTGTAACCTCTCCTTGTTTATAAAAATGTTTACCTGTGCACCACTTTAGAATAAATAAAACTACTGTATTGTTTATCTAATGCTCAATTATCATAAATTATTTGGAAGAAAATCAATTAAAACATTTTTTAGAAATAAATTTTAAAAATAAGAACCTGGTTTTAAATATTTATTACCCAATATTCACTCTTAACGAAACACTTACATTTGATTCAAAATGAAGTCTTCGCAAAATACTACACTCAGGCAAGTTGACTGGCGAAATTAATAAAATTTGCCTTATGATGCCTTAATTTTTTCCTAAAACATGATTCCATAAGCCTGTTATGGGTTTCATATGGTTTGAATGACTTTTATGAGTGAAAAGGAAGAAATCTTTATGAAATACATATAATTTTCATTGGGGCGCATTATGATTTTCTTTCCTGTAACCGGTGCGAAAAAATCATAAAATTAATCTTATGAAAAAAAAAGTATGGCGAACACGAGGGCGAACATTGTGTTGGACGAATTAAGGTTGATCGCAGATTTTCTTGCAGAAGCACCCGCAATTTGCTTGGATATTTTTAAAGGTAATGTTTAATAAAATAAATAAACAATTTACTTATTGCAAATTAAAATTTAATTGCAGGTGCTGGAATCAAAACCGTTCATTTATTGACGTATAGTGAGAGCGAGTTGAGTGCAGCCATCAGGGCTGGCCCTGATCCGACGCTCGAAATCGATCAATTATGGTTCTCGATAGAAGATTGGCGTAAAAGGAACGTAAGTATTCTATAATAGTATTAATAAGCTATCCTAATTAATCAAAATTAGATTTTTTATTTAATATATTTCAGGGTCTGGTTAATCTCACAATTATAAATAACGAGCTATCGGCACAAGCGGTTTCATATTCTGGAGACTGTGCCTTGGAAGACAGACAGGCGGAAGCAAGGCCGGATGCATATTTTGAACCTGAAAAATATTTCAGTCATTCCCTCACAGCAAATAACATTGGCGGTTATCCAGTCACAGAGGAGGAGGTCCGTCTGAAGAGGGTTTGGCCTGTAAACGATTAGCATTTGTCATCGTCACAAACATGTTTTAACATGTATCAAGAATTTATAGAAATGGCCAGAATAAAATTTATAAATTACTTTCAATGAAAAGCTAAATGGGGAATAATGCATTTTATTATAATAAATAACGGGTTCCATATTTGCGATGGATCGAATTCTATAAAGCTGATTGTAAATTTTCATAATGCTGCCTTATGAAAAAGGTATGATATCTGTTTGATGAAATTCAGTTAAATTCATAAGGCAAACTAATGAAATGCTTACCGATTTCTTGTGGCAAATAAACATAAGGCAAAACGATGAATCTCGCTGGATTTTTTACCTCAGCGTAAAAATTGAATACTTCGCAAAGAACTCAATTTTGTCTGGTTGCAGTTAGGTGTCAAGATGAGTACAAAAGACTTAATTCTCGCGTCACTTTTCAAATAGACCAATGTAACAAATGTAAACAAATCGAGTTAAGCGATACAAACTATTGCTCTTCTGTCATTGTATGTGATACAAAAACATCCATCCGAATTTACTTTCATTTATTTAAGATAATCATTGATCAAAAATTGTCCAATGTACAGTTTGAAATAATGGATACATGATTGTTACTTCGGTCATTCGGACTGCCTAACATTATTGGTGCTCATTTTCCAAAGGCGGGGCCAATCTAAAGTTAGGTACTATCATAAAGGTAACTCTAAGACCACTGGGTCCCGAAGAAAATCATTATTATTTTTGGCTCACTCAGTACCAGAACAACGGTCCCAAGCAGTCCCAAGCTATTTCACTCACCCCTGCATGAATCCACACACCCCTGATGTTATCTGTCAAACTTTCATAGCGAATCAAAACAAACATAGTGTAGTAATAGAATTTCAACTAGAATAGGGTACGTTAATCGTTTGCTTGGGACCAATAGGCTACTAAAGTGGTGAGCCAATTTAAAATCGTTAGTTTCGTATTGATTGTTGGTACTATACTTTGAAATCTGTGAAAGGGAATCTAGTATCATGTAGACAAAACGTCCAATGTAACACTCATTGATTATGTCATTGAGAAAAATCGTCCAATGTAACATGTCCGATGTACAACTCGACTTGTCAAAACGTCCTATGTGGTTTTTTCTATGTTGTAGCATGAAATTCAAAGTAAATTGTGATTTTACCGTTTCTTCTGAATTTTCAACGTTATACACTGGCTACATTAAAAATAGTATTGCAAAATGTATTGTTTTTAAACAGTTAAAATAATAATCTGTCGAACTTCAACTTCGATTTTCTTAAAATGGTGGATATGTTACATTCCCGCATAAACGCGAACCATAAATTTACCTTACCTAAAATGGTTAAAAATTGTTTATAATCCCCGCTAAACTTTAACTGAAATGGTTATGGAACTTTACATGAACGTTCAATGATAAAGTTTCAACCTTATGTATTATGGTTTTTTGGAACTGGGCCTTACAAATAATGGGTTGTTAAGAACCATTACCATTCCAAATTCTTGTTTTCTCCATACATTTTCAGAAAGAGAACTATATAAGAACGTTTTTACTTATGATTTGAGAACATTAATGGTAATGGTTATGGTAGTCAGTAAGGTCCATTAATGGTTTTGTATTATCGCTCAACTTTACGTGGAATATATCGTGAATTGGTAATCAGTAAATTACAGGCAACCAATTCGCGATATATTCCACATAAAGTTGATCGATGTTACAAAACCATTCGTGGACCTTACTGACTACCATAACCATTACCATTAAAGTTCTCAAACCATAAGTTAAAAGGTTCTAATATAGTTCTCTTTCCGAAAATGTATGGAGAAAACAAGAATTTGGAATGGTAATGGTTCTTAACAACCCATTATTTGTAAGGTCCGCTTCCAAAAAACCATAATACATAAGGTTGGAACTTTATCATTAAACGTTCATGTAAAGTTCCATAACCATTTCAGTTAAAGTTTAGCAGGGATTATAAACAATGTTTAACCATTTTAGGTAAGGTCAATTCTCGAGTAACATTTGAAATGGGCCTATGTCCAAAACGTAAACAAATCGGGTTTTGATACCATTCCTTAGCACTGCTTGATAGCTACTAATCGTGTAGGACAGTTCCGCATAATCGAGAAAAATCATTAAAAATAACTCGATTTTCGAAACGGCCGATCAACGAAATTTTTCGATTCATTAATAGGCCCGCACGCTAAAACGGCCAACCATTCATTTATTTCATTTCATTGATAAGCCTAGTGACGTAGAAGGGCCGATGATTGAAAAATTTCAAACCAAAGCTAGGCCCTACTGCTTGAGGCAGGGCCGATGATTTGTTTTGAATTTATTTGACGTTGCGAAAAGGCTTAGCAAAGGGCCTACCATTTATGATGACAAGCACAACGGCTTAACAAAAAGGGCCTATCCATTGAAAGATCACAAAAAAGGCTTATTAATTTATGAAATTATATTGTTATCGATTTTCATATAATTTTGAAAGCTTTTCGCATATTTTGGATGTTGTATACTGAGATACAGTTACTATTGTTATTGCGAACAATATAAATGCCTAAAATACTTCAATCTTCTTAAATATGAATTGAATAATGGCGGTCAACATTTAAAATTCATTTTCTGGTTTGTTTACGTTTTGGACATAGGCCCATTTCAAATGTTACTCTAGAATTTATGGTTCGCGTTTATGCGGGTTGGTCTATTTGAAAATTGACGCGAGAATTTTGAGTTGTTTCGTTTCTCCGTGTATATTGAGGTTCGCACTGGGTTGGAACTGGTTAAAATAATAATAATAGAATGATAAAAAACGAATACGCTATAAGTGCCCATGTATAAATTTCGAAGGAAAGCATTGTTTTGCAAATTTTTTTACCAGCTACTAAAAATATCAATTTGTGTTTTCCAAATGATGCATTGTTCTGAGAAAAAAAAAAACTGGAGATTTTTTTCGATGGGTCCATTCTTTTTATCCATAGACCAACATTAGAGCCATTTTCTCTACCTACCTTATTATTAGATGATCTTTTATTTTTCCTTGCATCCATCGTAATTGACTCGTACTAGCTGGGAACTAGTTTTAATGTTTGTTAAACTTCACTTTTAGACCTCATGAATTACAATATTTTAGAAATCTATACATGTTATTAACCTGGGATACAATGGTTTCAGCTAGAAATACTCCCTCTGATGTCGTTTTCGTTTTTGCGGTGTAGTTACACCGCACTCAAAAAATATTGAAATCTTAATAGTATAAAAGTTACGCTAAATCGCAACTCTCCGTACCGACGCAAAGGTCGGTATAAATGGAGAGAATGCAAACTTAGTATAAAAATGGTTTATGCGTGCCATAGTATAAAATCGAAATATACTTACAATGTATAGATACGGTTTAATCGAGAGAATGTCTTTTTCGCTTCTTTATTTTATTTATGGTAAATATTATTGTTTTCAAATAGAAATAAAAAATTTCTCAGGAAGGTTTTTTAATTATTTTATTTTTTATGAATATTATTTAAAAAATACTTACCATTTCGATGTTTATTAAGATGAACTCGTGCTCACGAGCTCACGCAGTCCTGCCCAGCAGATCACAGGCGCAGTTGAAATCCGCCGGAACAAAGCTCTTCACAAGCGCGAAGCTGCGAAGAGAATCCAAATGTTATTTTTCCTGTCATTTTAGTAAACACTGATCGAATTCCACTCCGTTATTCGGACTTAGTATAATTTTGACGAAAATTTTAATCGAACCAATGTATAAATTTTGAAAAACCATAAAATGCATAAAATTTAATCTATATTCGTTTTGTAATATTTTTGAGTGCACAGTTTTTTTTTTAAATTACGAAACTGAGTAGAAATTACTAGATTTTGAGTAAAATAGAACGTGCGTTTCGATTACAAGCAAGAAGCGTGTTAGTTGTAAACAAACATCATCGAAACATCAAAATATTCTGATCAAAGCTTTTAAAACAACTTAATTATTTATATATTGCTACACGAGTTGCTACAAACGAATCAGGTCATGAATAAACCCAGTTACTATCCAAATTACTATTCCCTTGATGACGTGATGGTAACCCAGGAACGAATTCCATGTCGGGCGCTGCATAATCTCTATCAAATGGGTAGGTACTCAAGCATTATCCAGACAGTAATTTAAACTTGTAAATTGTAGGATTCTTGGATTCCTCTGAAAAGTCCGATCACTTAGAGCCTAACCAACAACTCGAACTTCCTCTCTGGTATCTGCTGCAGCAGGATGAGCGAAGTCCAAATTTTGCGTGAGTTGAGCTACGGTTTCCTATCAAAGTGAATATCAATAATTTGCAAATTCTCTCTCCGTTTTTAGATTGATAGTTCCGGAAATTTTTACTGCGGCATATAAAGAAATTTACAAAGCGGACGCTAGCTACGTTGAGCTGGGCAAACTGAATAAATTTTACTACGAATTAGGCATGCATCTGTGTAAATTCGACACCGGAGATGACCTAGCGGAGATGCTATTCGATACTGCTCAAGAACGCGTGAAAGGAATCAAAGACATGTGCAATAATGTCAGCAGCGAAAATTTAATGGACAATAAGAAGCTGGAACATTTGGAACGTATGTTGTACGAAGCAGGAAGTAAAACTCACAAAATGTTTTCCGACTGGCTTCAGGAGAAATCGGTCAACATTAAATCGACAGAATTGGTTACGAACCACCGTAAAAGGAAACGCGATGCTCTGGATGGGGAGGAGGGTTCTTCGCAGTCATCACAACGAACTTCGATATAAGTTTCTTTCTTTTGCCTTTTTATAGCTCTAAACTGACTCGTTTTGTTCTTACGATGAGTTTTTATTCAATTAAATTTTGTAGCTTGATGTTCTAAACAGCAATTAGCTTTGCTAGCGTATTTCTCCTTTTTTGCTTCGAAAAATCCTTTAATGATGAGGCTCAGCATTCGGAGCTCCAACCTCCTGTTCTTCGGGGTTGTGCGGCCAAAACGATGGGCGGTTGATTGCATCCAAAGCTTGCTGTAAAATAAGTTCAGTTTGAGTAAATCTAAATTCCGAGAGTCCAATTCGAATAGCCTTACATCTGGATAGGCATCGCGGTAATCTTCCATGGTCATCTGGTCGAATGGCAGCAGAGCCTTCAGGGCTGCAATTTGGCTCTGGTAGTCAGTAATTCTGCCCTCGGAAACCTTGACAAACTTGGAAATTTCTTCATGGACCTGTTTCTCCTGGGCTTCTACCTGGGATGTTACGTTGTCAGCTGGATAAGGAACCTGCAGGGCTTCATACGCCTTTTGAAACTTATCTACCATACCAGCGACAGGGACATTCTTCTGGTAGAAGGCCCAGTCGAGCTTTGGTGGAGTTTCAGGGTTTGCCATGACGCTACAATGAAGTGACATTTATTGTTTAAAGCATTCAGTAATCGTGATTAGGTAGATGAATACAGCGTACAGTAAAACTAATAGGTAGACCTGATATTAAGTATGTTTTTAGTGGTTTGTTACACTACAATCTACCGACTCAGTTGTCTTCAACATAATTTATTTGAAAATGTTCTCTACAAATAGGAAGTAACATTTCATTACAACAGAAAATCACGCCTGCCTGCCACGACAATTAAATAGTCGGGAAAACGAAAAACAAAAAAACTATTTTCGTCATTATTGATTACGCAAACCATCTTCCATTTTCTCTGTTGCGGCATAATACGTACCTTCGTAGATATTTGTCGCTCATCGACTTGAATGCGGTAAGGTTAGTTTTCTGGTTCTGCGGAACGCGTTCGGCCAGGGCGGCCCAGTTGACGCTGGATTGAGCGATTCTGCGTGCGGCCATCGTTACTGATGCAGATGCTGACGAAGTAAGTTTACTCAGCTAACACACCTAGTTTGAATAGAATGAATTAATGCGAAAATTCCACTAAAAACTTTCCAGCGCAGATTACCTATCGATGTCGTTCGAAGTGCTAAGATTTTCGACTTACGTAATCTGTCAAAATGGTACCAGAGTTGCCAACATTATTTTTCTAATTGGAAAGATGCGGAGGATTCCGCACGTCATGTATAGAGATTGCTAAAGTGTGATTGTGTCAGTGATTTGTTTTCATCTGGAAAATTTTTCACTATGAAGTTTTTTTTCCCGATGAAAACATTTGCGTAACGTACACAGAAAAACAAAACTACCCACCGCTTGGGTTTTTTAAACTCAAATTTGAGTTATTTGACCTCTGTCCGTTTCATTTCCTCTCGCTATTGTTGTCAAAAATAGAACGAAAGATTCGACTCAACCGTCTAGTTCCGTACAAGAAGCCAAAATTGAGTAATATGCGATATACCCAAATTTGAGTTAATTGAACTTAATTTTGGGTAGAAAAAATTGAAAATTACTTAGCGATGGGTAATTTTTTTTGCCGTGCCTAAATGCAAACTACTTTGAGCCGGTTTACCCAAATTTGGCTTATTGTACGGAACATGGGAGATGAGTGAAAAGAACTTAATTTTGGGTTGTTTTGAATTTCTGTGTAGTGTGCATACGATAAACGTCAGCAAGCTCTATAAGAGCAACCGTAACGGTACGCTGCTAAACTCATTTTAGCAGCCCTCATCATAGCGCAGCTACCGTATCGGGGGTTGCCATACGAGTAACTAAAATAGTAGTCGGCTTCTCGGTGAGAAGCGCGTTACCAAATTTAGCAGCGCGATAGCAGCGCGGGAGAAAGGTTGCTATTCGTAGAAATGTCAAAATGCTCACTACCGGTACGGACTACGGCGAGTAAATTGATAACTGCGATAGCAGCGACCGGTGTGGAGAAGAGTGACTAAACTAAAATGAGAGCGCTGTGCGCTGTTAAAATAGTCGCTCAAATGACAACGACCGTTACGGTTGCTCTAATAAAAGCATAATAAATCCACACTCAAAAAATTCCACACATTTTTATTAGGCGAATTTCTATGTGAAATCCCGCATAAGCGCGAACCATAAATTGACCTTACCGAAAATGGTTAAGCATTTTATATAATTACTGCTAAACTTTAACTGTTGGTTATGGAACTTAACATCAACGTTTGTTTGATCAAGTTTTAGCCTTATCCCGACCAACCATTTCGTTAATTTTCTTTAATTTTCTATACACCGATCTTCAAAGCCATTCATAAGAAAAATCGATAGCGATCGTCACCATTTCATGAATAATTGTATAACCGTGAAACGTTTATAAAGATCATTCTCAAAATATTGCTACCAATCGTTACGATTGTGTTGCCAGATCAAAATATCGATTTCTGTTGTAAAATCAAAATATCGATACACAACTGCTGATTTTATTTGTGATTTTTTATCTGCATAATTTCTAGTTTCGATCCCATGCCATCTGGGGTGTACTGATTTCGTTGTTGGTTGCTAATCCTCGGGTCCACAGCTGCTGTTGATGAGCTTATCAACGACAGGCAAACACATGTGTGTGGTATGTGGTGTATGTGGTGTATTGAAATTTCTGTACATGAATTCAATATTTATATAAATTTATTTGTCATAACGATCAACTAGTCAGCCATGTAATAGTCTCAAAAATGTAATAGAGGTCAAAAAGGTATCAATTTACCTCATTGGGTTCTGTTGGTTACGCCCGCTCCAGATGTGTGTACTCCCACCGCTGATCTACGCCACTGACGAGTGAGTGCAACCACACCCATCGCTATACGAGGGATTGTCACGCGGTGAGAGGAAAAAGTGGTCAGGATGTAAACAAATCGAATCTATGGAAAGAAGACAAAACAAAAGTGAAATTGCCCTGCCAATTGCGAAAATTAAAACTACTTATATATATACTTATTATATACACTAAATCTACTGCTTAAACCTAGTGAACTAAACCTAGTGAACTAAACCTAGTGAACTTGAGTGCTAAATATTAGTTGCAAATTATTGATTCTTAATCTAGAGGTGAGAATATGAAATAGTATGACAGGAAGATTCTTAACCTATTATGTGCTATTATTAAGGTATCGATGAACCACTAGAACTTCTACTTGCCTTCTGAATAAGTTATATGTGGCCCGGAAAAAGGTGAGGTAAAAAGAATTTAAACCTAAAACATGATCCTTAACACAAACATCTAAATAGGTACCTACGCCTAAACGATTACTTATAACTACCAGCAAATTCGGCTGTTCTGTTACCGTTGATAGGTGAGACTTTATATCTAGAGCCAAGGCACACATTAGTAAACTAAACTTAAACCTACAGATTTCCTAAACCTACGAGAGTTGTTGGATCTCTCAAGCAATTATATTGCCATACAGCGAGAATCACTAAATGTAAGCATTACATGAAAATTATCCTAAATTAGCCTAACTTAACGGAGTATTCCACAGGAATTTTATAACTTTCATTCGCTGAAATACATTGGTTGGTGAATAAAGTTTATAGAATTTGATTCATTTTGGCTGTTACCAACAGGTTCCAAATGTTGAGAATCCCACCACGCATGCTATAACGGGTTATTAAATATATAGACGTAAACTTGAAGAACTACAATTGTAAACATTTGCTGCGTCGCGGCCATCGGTCTTCTCGTTCATTTACCGGCAGATTGCTTCTTCTGATGAAATGCTGAATATGTCGATAAATAATTTAAACATTGCCATCTGTCACCTGGTGTGTCTCGAACTCTCTTGCGATGCAAGTCGATAACAAGGAGATTATAAATGTGCATCGATAGCAATCTTTGTTGTTCTTTGTCAAAGTTCAAAGTTACGATGATATCAGTATTTAAATATTTATTGATGAATATTTGCAAAGAATACTAAAGTCCATGTGACATATCGAAATTAAAAAAAATTAGTATGGCACCTTTATAGATTACTATCATATGACCGAGGAAGAAATTATCTTAAATGTAAGTATCGATCAACAAAGATTTTTAAATGTGTACATCGAAATCATAGAAAATTTAAAGTAAAGAATTGCCGACATAAATCTTTATTTCTGTATAAAGAACTTTGAAGAAGTTTCACGAATGGTTGGTCGGGATGTATTATGGTTTTTTTTGGAAGTGGACCTAACAAAATTTAATAATGCACAGAAAAAAAAAGTTGTTGAATATTACATCCAAACTGCTGCAACCAGGTCAATCCATCGGTTGTGTAATATAACGTTGTACGATGTGCATCGATTTTGCGAACAAAATTACATCCATTGATGTAATATTGTATCTGCTTTTTGCTATTACATCATTATTTCATACATCAGCTTGAATTACATTGATCGATATCACATTTTTTTTTTGCTGTGTGGGTTAATACACACTTAAATTTTTTCACCGAGATTCCAAATGACTCCCACCGCGGGGTGCTAAATGGGTGTGCCAAATAGCAACTTTACCGTGAACGCACTCCCGGGCGAGCTCCCGGGTAGTAGCAGGTCTTCAAATTTGAAGACCGATTTGCAACCCGATATGGGTAGCTATTTTCTCGGCTATTTTGTTTGACAGCAGACCAAGAAAAGCGCGCCGAAGTTTTTGACGTTGGATAACGTCTTTCGGCAACATACGGGGATACAAAATTGAAAACAGTCATTTTGGATGCGTTACGAAAAATTAAAAGATTTTGAACGATAATAACTCAACCGTCTCTCGATAGATTTACGAGATAATGGCATCAATCGATTGGAAATATTTGCTGAATGTTTCAAAACTATTGATTTTGTTCTGTAAACTATTGAAAAATGGTTAAAAGTAAACCAATGTCTAAAGATGGTGAAAATCGATTGATTTTTTTATACACGGAACCGAATTTTGTTCATTTAAATCAAAAATATAAATGTTCATTCTATAAATATACGAATAATTCAAAATAAATTAAAAACATGTTTGCAACAAATATATATATGTTTGAATTAAAGTCAAAAGCATGTTTATTTCAACAATATATGATTTGGGTAAACGATTTTTAGCGTGCCCTGTCTTTTTTCCTTCTTGTTTACATTCGGAAAAAAAATTGCCCCGGCTTTGCCAATCAACTATGAAAATGGCCCGCAACAAAACCAAAATCATGGATCCGGAAACCCACCTAGGTAAGTGTCTGAACAAAGTTCAAGCTCGATAAAACCGGAGGAACCCCACAGTATCGACGTCACTCTGTCGTTTCTGATGCCGATCCCTGTATCATCCTCCTTCACAACTTCACAAGAAAAACGAAAATCCGAAATGGATTTTGAATCTATTCCGGATCCTCCAACACCGAACGTAGAAAGAGGCCGGTGTGAGGACCAGCGTTAGAAACGACAAAGTGACGCTAATATCACAAAGTTTCACTGGTTTTACTGAACTGGAATCTCCGGACACTCATCCCGACGGGTCCCCGCATGTCGGACCAGGACCCAAACAACCACAGGCCACCCTTAATCGCACCCGAAAAAGAGCAGGAGTTTAGATGCCCTGTCTGCAGATCGTTTTTTTCGTCTCATTGCAATCCATTTTTTTTTGCTTTATCCTACATTCGAATGCTAATATAATTTAAAATTAAGTATGTTTCTTTCAAACATTTGAAGCATGTTCAAAATAAAAATATTTATTTTTGTTCGCATAGGTTTCTAACCAAACAAAAATATTCACGTTTATTTTCAACACGAATATTTTTAAAATAAACGTAACATTATTTTTATTTTAAACATTAATATCACATGACTTCAAACATGGAATACGTTTGAAATAAACCTTTTTTATTTTTGTGGCCAGAACAAACTGAGTTTACGTTTAAATTTACCTAAAATATTTTTGTTTCAACAATAAATTTTTCTGCGTGTATTAGAATGTTTTGGTTCTATCTCTTTCACTCTATTCAAAACTGAAATGCATAAAAAATGACAAAATGATACGCACTCTTTGCACACTGTCAAAGAATCATTGTACACAAAATCAACTTTGTTCAAATCAAAACAAAAAACTAACCCATCTGGTGGATGATGGCACAAGCTTCCAAGAAAATTCTATTACAGTGAACCACATTATTTAAATGGATTTCTTCGCCAGTTAGTCGTCTGTCACTTCGTTTGTGCTATAAGTCAACTAATAAGTAGACGCCTTGCAAAAAGTTAATAAAGATCATGTGTCAAATGAAATGTATGAGCGGTCACACATACCTTTTATGCATTCCTATAGGACCTATGTGGTTTGTCTTATGGAATGTATAAGGCTGATGTTTTGGCAAAAATGTATAAATGAAACACACACACTTAGATTTTTTTTGCCGAGATGGGCACCACCAAGCAGCTCGGTATTTTATTTTGCTGGATTTCAGTGAAAAATTTGCCGAGATTCAGCAAAAAATATGTTTGTAAACTGATATCTCGGCAAAATTCCCATTTGTTAGCTGAATCTCGGCAATTATTTCACTGAGTTCCAACTAAATAAAATGCCGACCTGCTCGGTGGTGCCCGTCTCGGCAAAAAATCTAAGTGTGCATGAATAAAATAATTGATTTCGTGCAGCAAAAAAAGTACCGAACAAGATTTAAGAAATTTGGTGTGCACATACCTACACACAAAAAATTATCGTTAATAAAATTAAAAAAAGCATTGGTGAAATTAAAAGTTTGCGTTGGTTCTTTTTGGTAGAAAGTCTTCAGCATTCAAAACAAAACTCAGTCAACTGTTAATTCAAAAGTTGTTTGCTCCCTACTTTTAAAAGTTAAAACTTTCAAAATGAATTGTTGTACTGTCAAATGGAAAGCGTGGGAGTGTTGAAATTAAAAGCGGATTAGATATTTTTAATTAAAACAACTTTTAATACGAAAGAATGGTATTTCGGATCGTAAAAATATATATTTTCAATTTAAAAACAAGTATTTTAATTTTTACAATATAATTTTCATTTTAAGACCTAATTTGTATTACATTAAACATTATTACTATTCAAATGATTTATTACTAAATATATTTTATTTACATTAAAACTGGATTCCGTTATCTGGTTCCGGACTAAGCTGCTCTGGTCATCCGTCTGATTTATCCGAAAGAATTTGATCTCATCAGCTGATGCTGCGGACATCCTCTATTGGGACCATTTCGTCCACCCGGTTTCCTAAAGCGTCGGTGCAGTGGCCTTGGAATCCTCCAAAGATTTTCTTTCTACGGACTGATTCGCTCGAAGTCGAGTTTCTTAGCATAAACGTCCTGGTATGCTTCTCAATTGGGTTGTACATCGGAGAATTTTCTTCCTGCCTCAAGCGTGGCTGAATCAGCAGCTTGTTAGCCGTGTACGCTTCCCGATTCACAACCTACCTTTTCCGTTGAAATAAGCTCGTTTTTTTCTGCAAAAATACAACAAAAACTGTTTTATTTCCTGACGGTGAGGGTTTTAAAATCTATTCTTACTTATTGCACCTTTCGACATTTCCAGAAGCTATTTCGTGGCGTTGATCCATAAGCAGTTCCAATTGTCAGGATCAGAATGCATGTTTGTTCGAGCCGGACGTCACACTTGCGGAACCCTTGCTCGCTGACCATTCAGGCACACTGAGCTTATTTCGTTGGTTGCTATGACACTTGAAATTTGTTGAAATTAGTGGTGGCTCGAGTTGTGGTGTACCGCTCTGCTAGTAGCAGGAACCGATTCCAATGACATAGATAAACCGGCGGAAGAAAAATTTGGACAAGTGGAAGCACTCCTGCTGCTCACTGCTACGTCTTGTTTACTTTAGCACGTGTAAAATTTAGCAGAAAACTAAGGTGCAGTGCTGCCAAAACTTTGCAATTAAGAGGTATTTTTGACAGTTATACAATTTTTATTTAAAAAAAATCCACTTTTAAAATTACAAGTCGAAAGTGAAAGAAACACTTTTGAACGAAAAAAAAAAGTTTCGTTTTGAATATTTTCGTAGTTAAAACTGCGAAATCTGCGAAACTTTCAATATAAAATTGCATAATTTTTAGAGCTACAATATTTGTTTTTTGTGTGTACACTAATACAATTCCACACATTTTTATTGACGAATTTCCATGTTAAATTCCACATAATTTTCATGTGGCCACACATAAAAAGAATCCACCCAGAAGCACACATGAAATTTATGAGTCAAATGAATAGTATGTGTGGTTACACATGGCTTTTGTATTCACGCTGTGAGTTGAGTTTGGACCTAGGGGAAGTACAACTTGATCTGCAGTCTCTAACTCTAAAGGCCGGAGCACAATAGATACGTTTTCAGGTTTTTTGACAGTTAGACCATACATTATCTGTCAAAAAAAACCCGAAAACGTATGCATTATGCGCTGGCCTTAAGACTAGTAGGTCCCGAAGAAACGTGCTCAACTTTTTGGCTCAGCTCTGGTACTATCTTCGGTCCCAAGCTAATCGATTCACCCCTCGAAACATAGGAAAATCCACTAACCCCTCATTTTATCTGTCAAACTTTTACACAGCAAAAAAAGTTGTTGAATATTACATCGAAACTGCTGCAACCAGGACAATCCATCGGTTGTGTAATATAACATTGTACGATGTACATCGATTTTGCGAACAAAATTACATCCATTGATGTAATCCCGCATAAACAATAACCATAAGAAGCACCTAACCACCAATTCGGGATATCATCCCAACTTTATGCGGTATGGTCGTACCATCTATGATATCGTAATTGTATGGTACCCGTTTATTAGGGATATTGTATCTGCTTTTTGCTATTACATCATTATTTCATTCATCAGCTTGAATTACGTTGATCGTTATTACATTTTTTTTTGCTGTGTATAACGAATCAAAACAAACATTGTGTAGTATTATAATTTCGACTTGAATGGGTTACGTTAATCATTTGCTTGGGACCAATAGACTGCCTAGTGAGCCAATTTAAAATCGTTAGTTACGTATTGATTGTTGGTATTACTTATGCGTCTTTTCAGAAACATATGGGAATTCTGGAAGTGAACCATATTGTTAGTTTATAATATTCGCCTTCACTAACCTTTGCACCCTTCCGAGATGTGGCTTCGGATTTTTTTCCCCGAGATCCGGCTTCGATCTGGCTGCCAGAATCCAGCTTCGGCCTCCCTGCCGGGATCCGGCTTCAGGCTATGCAATTTCCTAAAAAAAAAAACAAGTAATTAAACAACAATCAATTCACATTTACTTATATCAAATAGCCTTTAATTTTCCCGAAATAAATTTTATTTTTACTCCTTCACTTCTTTTATTTTCACTTCTCAACAAAAACACACAAAAAAGTTGGAAGGGTTGTATACTAGATACGACCGTAGGGTTGGCGTTGGATAACGTCTGTTATGTGTTGTACTTAATTGTGTATATTATATTTTATGAATATTCCTTAATAACTCTTTTGCGAAAGTTTGCTGGCCCTAAAAAGGGCCGTTTTGTTGGGCTGATGTTGTTGACAATGGAACGGGCGACCTTGTTGGAAGCTTATATAGAAGAACAGAAAATATCAGAGGTGTCAGATACTCGCATACGTACGTTAAACTCTTTCTTGATAATGTTGTTCCAACGCGCTCGGCGTAGTTGCCCTTGCGGAGCAGACGGTGAATACGACCGACTGAGAACTGCAGCAGCTGGGCATTCCATGACGGCGGCCCAGTATACCGGAGCACTGGCATCAACGCACTCGGCGTAGTTGACCTTTCGCCCCCAGGCTCTGCTGCCACTGCTCTACTGCCGTTGCTCTGCTTCCGCTGCTCTGGTACTGCTGCTCTGCTGCTCCGCTGCTGGGTCGACGATCGGATAGACAATGATGGAACGGGCGACCTTGTTGGACGCTTATATAGTAGAACAGAAAATATCAGAGGTGTCAGATACTCTCATCTGATGTCTCGGTTGGAGAAAGTATAAGCACAAACGAAGTGACAGACGACTAACTGGCGAAGAAATCCATTAAAATAATGTGGTTCACTGTAATAGAATTTTCTTGGAAGCTTGTGCCATCATCCACTAGATGGGTTAGTTTTTTTGTTTTGATTTGAACAAAGTTGATTTTGTGTACAATGATTCTTTGACAGTGCGCAAAGAGTGCGTATCATTTTGTCATTTTTTTTATGCATTTCAGTTTTGAGTAGAGTGAAAGAGATAGAACCAAAACATTCTAATACATTTGGTGAAAATGCTAGTATAATCCAGTAGTAGTGTTGCCATGTGGTACAATCCAGTAGTAGTGGTGTTGCCATGTGGTACACTGAAAAATTGAAATAGCAGGTTAGTCACTAAAGTTTTCGAGCCGCTCCGTCTGTCACTTCGTTTGTGCTTATAGTACGTTCAGACTACAGAGTTATAACATGTTATAGCGCTATCTTGATGGTGGTTTCTGTGTTGCAATTATTTGACAACCGTTATAACACAAACGAAGTGACAGACGGAGCGGCTCGAAAACTTTGGTGACTAACCTGCTATTTCAATTTTTCAGTGTACCACATGGCAACACCACTACTACTGGATTGTACCACATGGCAACACTTTTACTGGATTGTACTAGCATTTTCACCAAATGTATTAGAATGTTTTGGTTCTATCTCTTTCACTCTATTCAAAACTGAAATGCATAAAAAATGACAAAATGATACGCACTCTTTGCACACTGTCAAAGAATCATTGTACACAAAATCAACTTTGTTCAAATCAAAACAAAAAACTAACCCATCTGGTGGATGATGGCACAAGCTTCCAAGAAAATTCTATTACAGTGAACCACATTATTTAAATGGATTTCTTCGCCAGTTAGTCGTCTGTCACTTCGTTTGTGGTTATAACATATTATAACCATAGAGGTAACTCTAAGACTAGAAGGTCCCGAAATAAAGTGCTCAAATTTTTGGCTCAGCTCTGGTACTCTCTTCGGTCCCAAGCTAATCGATTCACCCCTCGAAACATAGGAAAAACGAATAACCCCTCATTTCATCTGTCAAACTTTCATAGCGAATCAAAACAAACATTGTGTAGTACTAGAATTTCGACTAGAATGGGATACGTTAATCGTTTGCTTGGGACCAATAGGCTAGTCAAGTAGTGAGCCAATTTAAAATCGTTAGTTTCGTATTGATTGTTGTTATAACTGCTCAGTCTGGCCAGCGTTTTATACATTTTATGAATAATCAGCAATATAAATTTGCAAAAAGGTATAAGGAGATTTCTATCCGTGTGGATTTGTTCGGTGAAATATAATTTTTACCAAATGATTTGTAAACAGTATTATTTTACCAATTTTCCGCAATCATAAGTGCTGAATTTCCATAATTTGCAGAAATTTACCGAAAACTGTAAATCAAATTTGCTGATTGAAACTGTAAATGGCTGCGATTCCGAGCGATTCCGCCATTCTGTAAAAATTGTAACGAATGTACTGTATAAATAATCTTTTACAAAGAAACAGCAATAAAGTACAGCATTTCCGTAAAACTTACTGAACAGATTTGTAAACTTTGTGCTGTCAAACTCAACCTTTCCTGCCATTTCGTTGTTGAGTGTTCTTCGGTCCAATTTACACCGAAAATTTAATTTGTTTTCATTTCTGGGTCATTTTCTTTCAGACGCCATGAACGTTAGGAAATTCAATTTCCCCCTCAAAAGTGAATTTTAGCACGGTTTGCTGAGTCCGACTTCATTACTAATTGTTTTTATTATGTTTGTACGAACGCAATATGGAAATGCCTATTCAAAAATAAATGGTTAAATCTAGGGGCCAGACAGCTTTAAATCATGAGTAATTTTTAAGCAAATTTTGAGTAGCTCTGAGTTACTCGCGCTGCTCAATGATGAATATCGTTGTCAACATGTCAATATGTATCGCAGCAACTCAGTCAACGAGAGAAAAGTTTTGATCGAGTTATGTGTCACTCACCGGTGAAAGTTCAAAACAATTTTGTAATCTGTTGATACCTTGTCGTAATTTTCTTTTATTCTAGCGTATCAGTTGCATTGCTGGAATTTTACATAACTTTAATTACTTTGGTCAGCCATGATTGAGAAACAACCCAACAAATAATTTGAGTTGATTAACAGCTAAAAAGGCCATTTTTTAGCTGAAGAAGCTTATTTTTGCCTGAATAAGCTCTTATTCAACATTCAATGTTTGTTGGGAAGTCGCTTCTACCATAGAATTATTCCAGACATCGCAGCTTGTCTTGTCAGTGGAAGTGGCACACCGACAACCCTGCCATTAGTTCCTGAAAATCCATGAGCTTTATGGATCAGTGTAACATATAATTGAAAATACTTTCAAAGAAACTAATCAGTTGTAAATAAATAAAACATCATCATTTATTTCTTCATAACTGCATTTAAGGACAATTTCGAAATTTTGAACATATTTGAAAGATATATATGAGTCAGCTTAAATTGTCCAAATTCGTTTCAAAATATGAGGTTGTACTGGAACTGTGTCAATCGTTGGCCATTTGATAGGGATGTGCAGGTGGTTCAAAATGCTGCAGGTCCGAAAAAATATGTACATAGACTCACCAGAGTTGACCAGGTTTCTATCCTTTATTTTTTGCATTTTACTTGTGGTTCTACTAACGCAAACAAAACAGGAATAGTTCTTGATGATCTGGGAATAATAATACGGGTTTTAATCAGGGTAAATCTTAACAACGGTATTAGCGCAGAATATTAGTTAAAACACAATTCTTGCCGTTACTACCGAATGTACAAATAATAGGATGACTAACTATACAATTACTCCCGGATCATTCCTGTAAATCCATATTAATTGTTGGAATTCGTATGATCGATGTTGGGATATAGACATACGTTTTCAGTTCGTAGCAGTATCTATATATACTTTAAAAAGAAAGCTTTTTGGAGAGAAAAATAAATTACTTGCAATTAAACAACCATAAACTGCAGCTGAAAGTCTCTTTGATAAAGAAATCTAAATCTAAATTTTAAACAAAACTGTTCATGATAGCTGACGTTATTTTGTTTATAAATACGACAGATTGAAAAATTAAGGCTACTTCGTTATTTTTTGAGTATCTACGAGTAACTCACAGTTACTCAATGTTAATATATTAACTCAGAGTACAGCTGACTTGCCCCTAGGGTTAAATAGTCGAATGAATTTCTGGGTTGGTGAATGAAAGAAACAATAATTATTAGTTAATCAATAAAAAAAATATTTTTTATGATTTATTCTGAAAACAAAGTACAGTAGATTCGGTAAAACATATACTGAACGCTATGGTAAACTATACCGATCGTTAAGTAAAATTTACAGTACGCAAGTCAGTAAATTTTGACAGCCCACAAGCGAAGAAAATGGACCGAACGGATTGTTAAATGAAAAATTACCGAATGGATTACACTGATAAATTAAACTATTCCCATTTTGCTTGAAATTTAATCAATCTGGCATTGAACTCAGTTTAATCATATCGAATGATTAAAAATTAATACTCTCTTTCTAAAAAATAAGCATCTGACTTTAATCCCAGTTTAATCATGCTTGATTAGATTGAAGATTATCTTTTTTGAATAAATTTTAATCATTTTTTATACTACATATTTTAATAATTTTTGATTGAATTTTAATCTTTTTTGATTATATATCAGTATTGAAAAAGAATAAAATTTAATACTGGAAAGATTATTTCAAAATTAATCATGCATGACTACTGCCGAAGTAATCATGGCTCGGACTCAATAAGGTGAAGCGGGAATCTGCATACTTTTCAAGCTTTTTTGATTTAATTTATCTTTGAGTGTAGTGTGTGCTCTTTTGTGTGATTATCGGTATTTTTTACCGACTTTTTGGCATATTTGTCTTAGCGTGTACGGCAGTGAAGCACCGGTGTAACTACACCGCAAAAACGAAAACGACATCAGAGGGAGTATTTCTAGCTGAAACCATTGTATCCCAGGTTAATAACATGTATAGATTTCTAAAATATTGTAATTCATGAGGTTTTAAAAGTGAAGTTTAACAAACATTAAAACTAGTTCCCAGCTAGTACGAGTCAATTACGATGGATGCAAGGAAAAATAAAAGATCATCTAATAATAAGGTAGGTAGAGAAAATGGCTCTAATGTTGGTCTATGGATAAAAAGAATGGACCCATCGAAAAAAATCTCCAGTTTTTTTTTTCTCAGAACAATGCATCATTTGGAAAACACAAATTGATATTTTTAGTAGCTGGTAAAAAAATTTGCAAAACAATGCTTTCCTTCGAAATTTATACATGGGCACTTATAGCGTATTCGTTTTTTATCATTCTATTATTATTATTTTAACCAGTTCCAACCTAGTGCGAACCTTAATCAACGTTTGTCAGGAAACAATCAGACTCAATCTTGATACCCGATCCAGGTTGGATCTGAATAATAAACTAATGCGCTATTAGGTTGTATGACTAAAAGCGTTTACTTTACTTTTCCCGTAAGAAAAGCGCGGTAAAGTAAAGTCAACTTTTTTTTTATTCATATAGGGTGACTATAGGGACATTAACTCTAATATCACTGAAAAGAGCTTGACAAAGGATTGATAATTTGATTTGGTTAGTTGCAGAAGGCTTCAAAACATGATTCAAGAGGTGGTAAACCTGTCTCGGATAGTAGCGGCTCCCAACCACGAATTTTGTTAAAACCGAAAGAGCATACAGACGTCCAAAAAAAAGGAGAACCAACTATCACGATCGCTACCAAAGTTTCCCAGGCAAGATCGGATCAACAACAAACCGTCAAGGAAGGCATCAAGCAACGCACGCCACACGAGACTCCTCAATCACTCACAATAGTGAATCGTATGGTTAAATCGGTTAATCTTGTTAGCAGCAACAACACCTTGAACGTACATGCGTTCGACTATCTACAGGAAAACAATTCAGACTTTTTTGTAATCGGGGCCATCGGAATGCAGGGTTCTGGTAAATCTACTGTCTTGAATCTTCTTGCTGCCGATCCCACTGAAGAGACCTTTAAACAAGCTGCTTTCCACGTTGGCGGGGGCGTTTTTCCAGTAACGAGCGTTTTTACGCAATGCGAGACCGGTGAATTTGAAGATGGTAAAATAAAAACTGTATTTCTGAAAATTGTATAATTCAGTAATTTTGTTAAATTTGACTCGCAGAAATTCGCATACATATTACAAAGGACCGCCTCATTCTTCTGGATAGTGCTCCTGTGCTGTCGAATCGTGGTAAGAAAGATTTTGTTTTGAGCGAGCTGGATGATATTCGTCGGATAATTTTCCTGCTGAGTGTTTGCCACGTTTTGGTAGTAATACAAGAGGATTATTTCAACATCAATTTCGTTAGGCTTTTACGCTGTGCTGAAATGATGATTCAACGGGATCAGAAAGACATGCAATTCTTAAATCCTAGAATACTCTTCGTGAAAAATAATTGCGCGCGAAAAAATTTCGCGTTACATGAGAAGAAATTTTACGAGACAATGTGCAGGCAACTGTTAGGAGAAACAAAACTTAAAATCAATTCTAACCAAGATGATAAAGAGCAGATTAATATATTGTATTTTCCAAAACTATCTTACGGTAAGATCGTTACTACTGACTTGCGTATTTCAATCACATTTTCAATCGTATCTTTTGGCAGGCAACTTTCTTTTCACTGATGATGAAAGCAGCTTTTCGTGCATACAAAAACTTCGAGAACGTGTGTTTATGACCCCCACGGATGATACTGAAGAAGGTCGAGATATTCTAACGGAAAAGTCATGGTCTCAAATAATTCACCATGTTCTAGAGGGGCATAATAATAATTACTTTCTGCGGAAATATGAGAACTTGAAAGAAAAGTATAACTTGCATAATCATGTTAATGTTGTGGAGAATGCGGCTAAAGAAAAAAGCTATCTTAATTTCGTCGATACCTGAGACCGATGATGAGTTATTGTTTTTCTTATTATTTTAATGTTCTGACAAAACAAAAAATGCTTTCTGCAGAAAAAAAAAAACTTGAGCTTTTAAGGTTACTGAAATGTTTTATAATACTCCCCCTTATTCTGCGAGTCACGTGACTCTCTGTCACCGGTGAGGTGACAATTGTCACCTCGTGTGAGGTGACTCTCCATGTAAATCAAATGGAGAGTCACCTCACACGAGGTGACTATTGTCACCTCACCGGTGAGAGAGAGTCACGAGACACAAGATGACACTAACTACTAAATCCTCAGATCGATCCGTTTTAAAAACACATAAATTAAATTAAAATATTCGAGATCTCGGCTCGCCAAGATGTCTCTAACGGGCCGCATAGGTTGTTTTCCTCGGGCCCTGAGGGATGCTTATAACTCGGATCTAGCAACACAATGTAAAGTGCATGACCAAAGCACGTGGCCGATATCGTGATAGCCACTACCACAAGCGCACAAATTGCTGCCTGCGAGCCCGATTCGGAAGAAATGCGAGTCTAACGAGTAGTGATTGGACATGACTAGAGCTGGTAAATATCACGGCTATCATGTGACGAAGAGAAAACAGGTCCTCTCACTATCACGAGACGAAACTACCTATCATTAGCTTTCTTGTCATTTTTCAATGATCAAGCACTCATGAGAATAATTCTTATTTGGTTTTGACATCAACATATCTAACTGATTTAGATAAAATTAAGCAAACAACCGTATCTAATCGATAGAGTGAATACATTATTAAGATTTCTTTGGTACAGGTAACTTTCATAGCATTAAATGAGCTAGTAATTACGATGATCACAACACTTTCACGTTCTGTCATGACAAAAAATTCGATGAGATTTTGAAGAAAAGCTCTATCATCGTTTTCTCATCCAATGATAGTGACAGAAGTATCTCTGTAAATATCGCGTGAGATCTTTCATTGAAAATGACATTTGCCAGCCCTGGACATGAGTCTTGATATGACACGTATAAAGTCACGGCTCATGTCCAATCCTTTGAACCATGGCTTGTTCGACACCTGTGAGAGAATAGAATGTAACCATCTTCCCAGATCACTCTCATTCCATTTTTGTTGCCAGTTGGTGAGGACGTGCTGACGGGTAATTGAGAAAAATTCCGCAAAGGCGATTTGTCGATCAAAAATATCGCCTTCCGCTATGGATGCTATGGGCGCTATGCCCACCTTAGCTAGCGAGTCCGCTTTCTCATTACCCGGAATTGAGCAATGAGATGGGACCCAAACTAAGGTGATAGTATAGGAGCAGTTAGATAAAGTACTCAATTTTGCTCGGATTTCGGTCAGGAAATACGAGGAGTGCTTCATCGGCCTCATTGATCGAATAGCCTCCAACGAGCTAAGGCTATCTGTAAAAATAAAATAGTGATCAGATAGTAGTGAGGCAATTTGCTCTACTGCGTAGAATATGGCTGCTAGTTCCGCAACGTATACGGAACAGGGTTTTTGCAGTTGATATGAGGCGCTATGAAATTCGTTGAATACTCCAAATCCAGTGGAAGCGTTTATAGTTGACCCATCTGTGAAAAAACTCTTATTGTTACTAACATGGTGGTACTTGTTTGCAAAAATTAAGGGAACAACCATCGACCGATGGTGATCTGGTATTCCACGGATTTCTTGCAACATGGTCAGATCAAAATTTACAGAGGAACTATAAAAGTCTTGGAGGCAAACACGAGAGGAATTGAATGAAGAAGGGTCAATCTCCAGCGTCATGTACTCGTAAAAGAGACTCATGAATTTTGTTTGAAGATTTCTGTCGAGCAGCTTCTCAAAGTTTTCTACTACCAATGGGTTCATTACTTCACAACGGATAAGAAACCGGAAGGACAGTTCCGCGAAACGATCTGTCAGTGGGAGAACACCCGCGAGTACTTCGAGGCTCATCGTATGTGTCGAGTGCATACAGCCAAGCGCGATTCGGAGGCAACGGTATTGAACCCGTTGCAGCTTCAGGATGTGTGTTTTTACTGCGGATTGAAAGCAGAAGCTACCGTACTCTAGAACCGACAAGATGGTTGTTCGGTACAACCTGATCAGATCTTCCGGGTGTGCTCCCCACCAAGTTCCAGTAATTGTACGAAGAAAATTGATTTGTTGACATTTTCGTTTCACATACGCAATATGTTTTCCCCACGTGCTTTTGGAATCGAACCAGACACCTTAATACTTGAAAGATATATTTTGAATGATTGTTCTACCCTTTAGTTGAAGCTGTAACTGTGCAGGATGATGCTTCCTAGAAAAAAACAAAAAACTCAGTTTTCTCCGGAGAGAATTCGATACCCAGCTTCATAGCCCAAGTAGACAAATTGTCTAAGGTATCTTGCAATGGTCCTTGCAGGTCCGGTGCACTTGGCCCTATAGTGGACACAACCCCGTCATCTGCAAGCTGCCTTAGCGAGCAATTTTCATCAAGACAACCATCAATATCTTTTACATAAAAATTATAAAGAAGGGGGCTTAAACATGAACCCTGGGGGAGACCCATGTAACTAATTCTTGAACAAGTTGCTCAAATAGTTGTTCATAATTGGTGAAAGCCCACTATCGTGGAGTTTATCCGAAAAGACATCGATACAAACAGAATCAAAAGCCCCCTTAATATCCAAGAAAACTGAACCCATTTGCTGTTTTTGCGCATAGGCCAAGACAGTCGCTCGTTCCTTTGCCTCTCCGAAATCCAAATTGCGTATCTGAAAGTAAACCATTCGACTCGACCCATTTGTCTAGACGAAAAAGAATCATTTTCTCCAACAATTTCCGTATACAGGACAGCATCGCGATGGGACGGTACGAGTTATAATCCGACGCGGGTTTACCAGGTTTTCGAATGGCGATAACTCTCACTTGCCTCCAGTCATCCGGAACAATGTTGTGCTCCAGAAATTGATTGAATAAGTTCAACAAGCGTGTCTTCGCGACATCTGGGAGATTTTTAAGCAAGTTGAACTTGATTCTATCCATTCCTGGAGCTGAATTGTTACATGAAATGAGAGCAAGTGAGAATTCTACCATCGAAAACGGGGAATCTATTTCGTTATTACCCGACGGACGATCACGAACGTTGGTTTGAACCGACACCGAATCCGGGAAAACTTTCCGCGCGAAGCTGAATATCCAACTGTCCGAGTACTCCTTGTCTTCGTTAATCGGTGATGACGCGTTTCGCATTCTCCTGCCGACATTCCAGAGTGTTCCCATGGAAGTCTCTCGCGACAAACCATCGACGAACCGACGCCAGTAACCGCGTTTTTTTGCTTTAATTAAATCCTTAAAAGTTTTCTCGAGGTCGGTGTACCGCTCGAAATCCCCGACCTTGCCGTGTTTGCGGAAGCGTTTAAACGCGGCGGACTTCTCGCTGTTCGCGTCGGTGCAATCCTTATCCCACCACGGGGTGGGAGGTCGCTTGCGGACGGAAACACCCGGAACACGTTTCGTCTGTGCTCGCAGCGCAGAATCGATGATAAGACGCGCGAGAAAGGAGTATTCGTCCAGCGGAGGAAGTACGTCAACCGATTGACTGGCATCAAGAAGCGCGGTCGTGAATTTTCGCCAGTCAATGTTTTTCGTAAGATCGTACGCGATGTCGACCGAACGAGTAGAAGATGAACCATTGGTAATAGAAATTTTGATTGGCAAATGGTCACTACCGTAGGGATCTTGAATTACTTTCCACGAGCAATCCAACGATAGTGAACAAAGTGAGAGGTCTAATCTGCTTATTTTTGCTGGAGGTTTGGCTACTCGTGTTGCTTCCCCGGTGTTCAGAATTGTCATTTTGAAGAAGTCGCACATGTCGTATATCAAGGTTGAGCGGTTGTCGTCGTACAGTTCCCCCCAGCATGTACCGTGAGAGTTAAAATCTCCCAAGATCAACCGTGGCTCCGGCATAGCCGTGCAGATATCCGAGAAACTTTGACGAGAAATCGCAGTTCTCGGTGGAAGATATACTGAGGCAATACTGAGGCATTTACCTCGAATGTTAACCTGACATGCAACAACTTCAATGCCTGTCACCGAAGGCAGATCGATTCTGTAGAAGGAATGGAGCTTGTTGATCCCAGAAGCACCCCTCCATACGAATCTGCGCGGTCAAGGCGAATAATGTTGAAATCGTGAAAAGCAAGATCGTTGTCTGAAGAGAGCCATGTTTCACAAAGGGCAAATGCATCAGAAAGTGAGTTGTTAACTAAAAATTTAAATGTGTCAAGTTTTGGCATAAGACTTCTACAGTTACACTGAAGAACAGAGATCATATCCCCGACCTCATTCGGAGAATTATCCATCAAAGGATATGATCGATGCAAGGAAGGACCACCTAGAAGCTAGTTGCTTCAAAAGATTTTTCACCATTGGCAGCACTAAATTAATAATGCTCCTCGTTGAGTCAGAGATATTGAATATACTGAAGAAGCTATCCACAGTACCAGAAAACGTGAACATGGGGGCATGTTCTTGCTGATTATTCAGCTGCTTTTCTGGCCGAAAAACTGGGACATCTGGGGTTTTAGATGATCCTGGAAGTGACGGAAAGTTCTTGTCATAATTACAAGGTTTAAAACCCGGTGGAATGGGTTTCGGTGCATTTCCGTTACCTCTTGATTTTTCCAAGGTGGAAGGGTGGTCCGTACGAGTGGCCTTACGAGGCTTTTCGGTGGTGTGTTGTTTTGCTCGTTTTCTCGTATTGCCTTTAAAGACAAACGGACTACCCTCACCGCCCTCTGAGTCAGAGTCTAGATCATCAACTGGCAAAATGGAAAACGTGTTACTGATTATATACTATTAAAAGAGTTTTGGATCACCCTAAGTATAGCAAATAATAATAATAATAAAAAAACAAGAAAAAAAATCAAGCGAAAAAAAAATATTGGATTTTTTGGATCACCCTAATTAAACACCAGTATAATATTGGACCAGGGAAACAAGGGAGATGCTATAGAGATTGCTAAAGTGTGATGGTGTCAGTGATTTGTTTTCATCTGGAAAAATTTTCACTATGAAGTTTTTTTTTCCCGATGAAAACATTTGCGTATACGTATACGTAACGTAGTGTGCATACGATAAACGTCAGCAAGCTCTATACTGGCGAGAACAAAACAAACGACACGATTTATACCTATTGCACTGTGGCAGCAGCAGACTGGAAAGATATATTGCGCGTTTCACACCAAATTGGACTAATAAGCGCGTTTTCACCACATCTATGACACAAACGTCATTCCCATATACTTTGCGTGAAGCCGAAAAATCCTGGTTCTCTGGTTCGATCGAACCAGAGAACCAGGATTTTTCGGCTTCACGCAAAGTATATGGGAATGACGTTTGTGTCATAGATGTGGTTTTCACTTATTAAAAAGTGTGATAAAACTGCAAGTTTACGTCTAACCGTCTTGGTGTCTTCGGTGCACTTATTTCTTATGATGCAAGCAATAAGTGCTCCGAAAACATCAAAACGATTTGACGGAAACGTGCACTTTTATCACACTTTTTGCATTTTTGGGACAGTCCAGTTTCAGATGCAATCAGCAATAATTGTTTGATCCAACTGCTGCAGAGTCAATAACCTCGATGCTGGTGTGCCTCGGTCGACTCGGTAGGCAATATGACGCTCTTTCGTTGTTGCTATCGATGGGGTGATGTACCGATAGTGGTGATGATTTTGCTGATGATGTTGCGATGATGCTGGGTTAAAGCTGGACAGTAATGAAAGCACTCGGCATATCATTAACGGCTTCCTCACTCGCGCACTAGTTGTCTTAACACTATGCCAACTAACTTTGACGAGAAAAGGTGGGGAAAAACTCGAAACTCAAATGATAGTGTCGTACAACGAGACCGATGCGACTTGACCGGCTCAGTGTGCGAGACGGAATGAGAGAGCTGTTCTTACTTCATGCTAATTGAACGAGCTCAATCAGACACCGAAAGCATCACACCCTAACAGTTCTTGATCGAATCCCAAATCAGCTACAATAAAAAAAGACGCAACTGTGAAAGCTCCCACTGCCTGATGTTTATTTTTCGATTTATTTTTAGAAATCGATTACATATATGTGTCAAAAGAAGAAGAAGTAAATTCCATGTGATTTTCACATAAACTTTACTTCGATTGATTTATGACGCATACATTATATTGTGGTGAAAAGTAAAGCTTATGCCTATCGAGGGGAACGACTCTATCTACGATGCCGTAAATATTGTGTTTTGTTGTGGCTAGCTGCGCGTACGCTGAGTAGATAGCAAGAAGATTTATCACGATTTTGAAGATTTCCTGCAAAAAATGATGCGCGATGCAAGTAGATGCGAGAAATGAAAGAAGATTTTTCGAAGATTTATTCGCTAGTGTGAGATTTTTTGAGCATCTAGAATCGAGATTTAGATGTGTCGCCCCCCTCGATGCCTATGAGTTTCAAATCTATTTCAGTTAATTATTATAATTTGACCGATTTTCATTTATCATATGACGAGCATATAAAAGTTACCAAATTATCAGCATTGTAAATGTATCAGATATTCATATAGAATTTACCTGACACATTTTAAAACATATCATTTTCATTGGATTATCTTATAGCCGAAATTTATTAGACTTCTATCACAAACGAAGTGACAGACGGCGCGGCTCGAAAACTTTGGTGACTTACCTGCTATTTCAATTTTTCAGTGGCAACACCACTACTACTGGATTGTACCACATGGCAACACTACTACTGGATTGTACTAGCATTTTCACCAAATGTATTAGAATGTTTTGTTTCTATCTCTTTCACTCTACTCAAAACTGAAATGCATAAAAAAATGACAAAATGACACACTCTTTGCACACTGTCAAAGAATCAATATACACAAAATCAACTTTGTTCAAATCAAAACAAAAAAACTAACCCATCTGGTGGATGATGGCACAAGCTTCCAAGAAAATTCTATTACAGTGAACCACATTATTTTAATGGATTTCTTCGCCAGTTAGTCGTCTGTCACTTCGTTTGTGCTTCCACATAACAGGAATATGTCATATTGGTTCAGTGTACGAATCTAAACACTTCGTGCTCTAAAATGTTGATGAATCAGGTTGCTGAAACGATTCAGATAGTAAGGAAGGAATATCGAAAGATCATCGAGAAATGGAGAGCATACAGAAAAAAAAGTTGTTGAGTATTACATCCAAACAGCTGCACAGAGGTCATTCCGCCGGTTGTGTAATATTACCACAAACGACGTGACAGACGGAGTGGCTCGAAAACTTTGGTGACGCACCTGCTATTGCAATTTTTCAGTGTACCACATGGCAACACCACTACTACTGGATTGAACCACATGGCAACACTACACTCAAAAAATAAATCACATTTCCAATGGAAAATATCCATTAGCATTCCACATAACTTTCATGTGATCTCATAATTGGGAATCGCACTACAAAATCACATGAACCTTTAGTGTCCAACGAAATTTATGTGATTTATCACATAGAATTAATGTGATCATATGAATGTTATGTGAATTTCAGATACGAATCATTAATTTAGTTATTGGAAAAATATCATGTGCGTTCCCAATGGAAACTATATGAAAACTTTTTTCGGTGTACTAATGGATTGTACCACATGGCAACACTAATGGTGGTAAGCTCCAACCGGTATTATCCTCGGATTAAATCCCGATCAAGAATGTCCGGCTGGTTTGCTGTCGACATCAGAGTTAATCAACATAACTTTGAGCAAACATTTTTCAGATCATACAAACAGGGACGGTATTAAAAGTTAATCCGAGTTTGAGCTTACCGTCATAAATGAACTAGAATGTTTTGGTTATATCTCTTTCACTCTACTCTAAACTGAAATGCATAAAAAAATGACAAAATGATACGCTCTTTACACACTGTCAAAGATCATATTGCACACAAAATCAACTATGTTCAAATCAAAGCAAAAATACTAGCCCATCTGGTGGTTGATGGCACAAGCTTCTAAGAAAATTCTATTACAGCGAACCACATTATTTTAATTGATTTCTTCGCCAGTTAGTCGTCTGTCACTTCGTTTGTGCTACTAGTCTTAGAGTTACCTCTATGCTTGAACTGCGAAATGAACGTCCAGAAATCTGACCGATATCGGACTTGCTCTATTCGTTGCCAATTCAATTGAACGCCTACGACCAGATCGGTTTGAGTTGAATTCAGCTCACCTATCTCATCTAAATCCCGCTTAATGCAGACCTTTTCCATGCAGTCAATAATCATACAATAATAATTAAAAAATCCACCACTTGAAGATGTCAGGAAGGAACTCTCAGGTGGAAGCTTTCATGGGCGATTCTCTCCAGTCGAATGCATTATTTTATCAACGATGCTCAACCACCAATGAGACGTGACATAGGGAGATCGAGTACAGGTAAGTTGGCCTGCATTTCTCACAAGTTCCGGATCGAATCTCAATCCATAACCAGTAAAAAAGACTCACCCGTAACCCCCGTAACATACCCTTCCCGGGGCGATGTTTTATTTTTTCGATTTCTTTTTAAAGTCGATAAAGTAGATCTGTCAAGCCAACACATACACTCTAAAGTACATTGTTATTTTTGTATCAATAAATTCTCCAACCAACAGTAAAATAACAATTATATCATATCAGGCATAACATTTGATAACGGCACAAAAGCATTTGTAAACAAACTTTCTATAAGGCCCTTTACACGCGAACCAAAGTACGCCCACGCAAACCAATACCACTTTCGGAAAGGTGATAGTTGCTCCTATCCGATGATGTTGTTGGTTTGCGTGGGTTTACTTTGGTTCGCGTGTAAAGGGCCTTAGAAAGTTTGTTTACAAATGCTTTTGTGCCGTTATCAAATGTTATGCCTGATATAATGTTATTGAAAATAAATTATATGGGGATATCACGAAAATTTCATTGTGAAGATACTTAACAACGCCCCTTTTTTACTGTAAATTTTCCCTTTACCATGAAATTTAATGTTTAGTACAACATAAATCAAGGCAAATTTATTGTAGACGTAACTAAAGAGACTGGAATATACAAAGAGACGACATCTGATCCCTGTGAAAATAAATCATCTAGCAACCATGTTACGAGATACGCGCAACACTGTCATTATACAAACTTCGCTTGACTTTTGTTTTGGTCGCGGTTGCTCCGTTTGTTATTATTGCAAAAATATCTTGTGTTGTTTTATAATTGCGTTTAAAGTTTAAAAAATCAACAAATATTAAAGATGAAGTGCATGGCACCGTATTGCAGCAATAGAACAACGCCGGGATTCAAAAACATAGCCTTCTTCCGGTTCCCGGCCGACCCTAAACTTAGAGCAAAATGGCTGATATTCTGTGGCCTTTCGGTTGATTTCTGCCTCACGGATAGCAGTCGCCTGTGTAGCGTAAGTTGATAAATACATTAAATGCTAAATTTAACAGATTGTGATTGTCTGATTGCGGTAAATTGCAGTTCCATTTCGGTCCAGAGGATATTTATTTTGCCTCAGTGAAAGGAAAAATTCTGAAATGCAGAGGTGCATTGCCAATATACAGTTTCGTCGCGCAGATTGCCGATTTTCCTGCTTTGCCATCCAAAATAAAGACGCATGAAACATTCGGCGGTGAAGATATCACTATGCTAACAACTTCTGTGGAGAGGTCAGATGCTTCTATCGAATCTTTGGAATTTCTTGCTGGTCCCGCCATACCTCTCGACGAAGAACATCATTCCAATTCCATCGAGCATGAACGGATTTGCGCAAGAACTAAAAAAATGTATGAAGCGTAAGTATATATCTAGACTCGCTCACTCAAATCAGCGTCACCATCGGGTAGGGGAAGACTTCCACTTCACGTTGGTTATGTTGGTTTGCGTGGGCGTGCCTTGAGTTTCGAGAAATCATCGAGAGAAGTCATTGTTTACAAAAGCTGTTACGCCCTAATTCCAGCTCTATCAAGATATAATCGTCTATTTCCTGTTTGTGTATGGTAGCCATAATTATTTATTTTAGGCAAATAAGCGAGCTTGAACTCAAATGCAGATTTTTGAAGCATATTGTAAAATCCCAAGAGAAGCAAAACAACCAACATGAGCTAGCATTAAAGGCTTTAAACAAGACATTCAATACCGACCAGGTTGAAGTATTATCATAGAGGTAACTCTAAGACTAGAAGGTCCCGAAATAACGTGTTCAACTTTTTTAGCTCAGCTCTGGTACTCTCTTCGGCCCCAAGCTAATCGATTCACCCCTCGAAACATAGGAAAAACCAATAACCCCTCAATTCATCTGTCAAACTTTGATAGCGAATCAAAACAAACATTGCGTAGTACTAGAATTTTGACTAGAATGGGATACGTTAATCGTTTGCTTGGGACCAATAGGCTAGTCAAGTAGTGAGCCAATTTAAAATCGTTAGTTCCGTATTGATTGTTGGTATTATTGTACGATAAGCAGCGACCTAAGAAATGGAGCAATGCAACAATTACCGAAAGCCTGAAAACGAAATTCGCGTGTGGAAAAAAGGATATGAGAATGAGCGTCAAAAGTATCCTATTCCATCGGAGCGAACATTGCAAAGAAGGATGGAAGATATAGGCTCGAAAGTGGGATATTGTACGATGTGGTAGAGCTTCTGAAGTTGAAAGTCAACACGATGAATGATGCTGACTTGGACTGTGGCATCGTGTTCGACGAAATGTCTATCGAGGATGCCCGATCCTATTGTATTTCATCTGGAAAGTTCTATGGGAACGTGACAACAGAAGATCAAAGCGTTTTGGCCAACCATGCTCTAGTATTTATGCTAGTAGGAATCAGGAGTAGGTGGAAACAGGTAGTAGCATCAACAATCAATACGAAACTAACGATTTTAAATTGGCTCACTACTTGACTAGCCTATTGGTCCCAAGCAAACGATTAACGTACCCTATTCTAGTCGAAATTATAGTACTACGCAATGTTTG